>NW_027417558.1:0-100000 GCF_009905375.1 Apium graveolens | reverse complement strand
TTTGATGTGTTGAATGCTGATGAATTTGTTTGTCCAAAGGCTTTAGATAATTCAGTCTCAAGGGATTCTGAGGAGTTAGCTGTTATTGATCAGGGGGGTCGGTGTGATTTGGATGGGATGGAGGTAGAAAGGAGTATGGGTATGAGTGATCTATTTGATAATAGAGTTAAGGATTATGTTTTTAGTGGAAGTAATATTCCAGAGGCTGAGAAATTAGCCTTAGAGCATGAAATTGATAAGCAGGAGAAACAGCAATTGGAGGTCAGTTTTAAAGAAGTTACTGCTTGTGGTCTTAATAGAGCTAGGGAGTATTCTTCTGACTTGGATGATACGGATTTATTCATGATGCATGGTATTGTCCAGGAAAAGACAGGGGAGAGTAGTGATGGATTTGTGTTAGAGAGGATCTCTCCAGATTCTTCGGAGTGCTAACCTCTATGGGTTTTGTTTGTTTTTTCTGATTTGTCTTTATGGATAAATTAGCTTTCTGGAATGTGAGGGGTTTTAATAACCCCATTAAACGTAAGGAGGTTACCAACTTAATTATTAATAATCAGGTTGGTCTTTGTGCTTTAATTGAGACTCATGTGGCTAAAGGGCGTGTTAAAAATGTGTTTGATAGGATGTTCAGAAATTGGGATTGGTTTTCGAACTCGGTTTATTGTCGGAGGGGCTGTAGGATTGTGGTGGGTTGGAACCCGGTTTTATTTGATGTAGTAGAGATTATCTCTACTGATCAGGTCATTCACTGTGTAGTCACTGAATTGGAGAGCAGGATTTCGTTTCATTGCTCTGTTGTTTATGCTGCTAATGAGCATGTGGACAGGAGAGAGGTTTGGCAGTCCCTTCGTTCTTATAGTATGTTGACTTCTTCTTCTCCTTGGATTGTTATGGGTGATTTTAATGCAATGTTGAATAGTTCAGAGATGCAGGGTGGGGTGGATAGTCGTTCTCCGGCTATTCAAGAGTTCCGTGATTGTGTGAATTTTATTGAAGTTCAGGACATTGTTTATTCGGGTATTCAGTTTACTTGGGCTGGATCTCCTCATGGTGTTGGTGTGGTTAAAAAACTAGATAGAGTCATGGCAAATTTGAATTTTCTGAATAAATTTGCTGGGGCTTCTGTTAATTTTTTACCTAGAGGTGTCAGTGATCATAGCCCTGCTGTTGTCAACCTGAATTTGATCAGAAGGAAGGGTAAGAGCTCTTTTAAGTTTAATAACTTTTTGGCCTATCGAGAAAATTTTCCTGAGCTTGTTTCAGGTTGTTGGAAGCAAAGAGTGGGTGGTGTTAAAATGTATCAGGTTACTCAGAAGTTGCATAGATTAAAGAGGATCTTTAAATCTGAATCCTGGAAGGGAGGTGATTTGTCTCAGAATTGTGAAATTCTAAAAGCCAGGCTTGTGGATATTCAGATTCAGCTGGATTCTGCTCCGTTTGATGAGGAGCTTCGGATTAGGGAGCAGGCTGTTGCTAGGGAGTACAGGTCCTGCAAGCTTGAGGAAGAGAGACTTCTTAAGCAGCGAGCTAAGGTGCATTGGCTTAAGGTGGGGGACCAGAATTCTAAATTCTTTCACAAGAGTCTTCAGGCCAGGAGGTTTAAAAAAACTATTCTTGAGATTTCTGATGAGGAGGGGAATGTGTTGCAAGGGGAAGGTATGGTTTCTCACTTTGTAGATTATTATAGGAATTTATTGGGTAAGAAGGACTATTGTGACAGGTGTGTTGGTTTAGATTCTTTTGCTAAACGGTTGGATTATGCAGCAGCTAATGATTTGGTTAGAGAGGTGTCGAGTGAGGAGATTAAGGAGGTTATTTTTCATATGGGGGATGATAAAGCGTCTGGTCCTGATGGTTATTCAGCTCTCTTTTTTAAGAAGGCATGGGTTATTATTGGGGAGGATGTGTGTCAAGCTGTTAAAGAGTTTTTTGTGTCTGGTAAACTCCTTAAGGAGGTGAATGCTACCCTTATAGCTCTTATTCCTAAAATAGAGCATCCTACAGGGGTTGGTGATTTTCGTCCTATAGCCCTTTGTAATGTTATTTATAAATGCATTACTAAATTAATTGCTAATAGGATTAAGGGTTGCCTTAATGAGTTGGTTGATGATACTCAGAATGCTTTTATTCCGGGTCGTCGTATTAGTGATAATATTTTGCTTACCCAGGAGCTTCTGAAAAACTATCATAGGAATGTTGGTAGACCTCGGTGTGCTATTAAAGTTGATATTAAAAAAGCTTATGACAGTGTTTCTTGGGATTTTCTGATTGACGCTCTTCAGTTATTTGGTTTTCCGGAGAGAATGATTGGCTGGATTCGTGAGTGCATTTCTTCCCCTTCGTACTCAGTTATTCTGAATGGTCAGATGCATGGTTACTTTAAAGGGGAGAAAGGTCTTCGTCAGGGTGATCCCTTGTCGCCTTATCTCTTCACTTTGGTTATGCAGATGCTTTCCCTGATGATTAAGAGGAGAGTTGAGGAAGAGGGCAATTTTAATTATCATCCTAAGTGTGCCAAGTTTAATATTACTCATCTCTCCTTTGCTGATGATTTGTTTTTGTTTTGTGCTGCAACTCCTACTTCTGTTCAGATTTTGAAGGATTGTATGGACGAATTTGGGAGATGTTCTGGGCTTTGGCCGAATAATGGGAAGAGTGAGGTTTTCTTTGGTAATGTCCCAAGGGATGTTAAATTATTGATTCAGAATATCTTGGATTTTAATGTTGGCTCTTTGCCTGTGAAATATTTGGGTGTTCCTCTAATCTCGACCACTCTTTGGGTGAATGATTGTAAGGCCTTGATTCAGAAAGTTCGGGATAAAATTGACTCTTGGGAGAATAATTGGTTGAACTATGCGGGTAGAGTTCAATTAGCTTCCTCAGTTTTACTCTCTCTGCAAGTGTATTGGGGGTCTATTTTTCTATTGCCTATTTCAGTTACAAAGCAGGTGGAGAAACTGATCCGGGGTTTTATCTGGGGTGGTAAGGACTCTGCTAAGGGGAAGGCGAAAGTTGCTTGGAAGGATGTTTGCTGTCCAAAGCAGGAGGGGGGTTTGGGTCTGAGGTCCTTAAGATGTTGGAATAAAGCGCTTATGACTTTTCACATTTGGAATATAGCTTCTGACGTCTTCTCTATGGGTGAAATGGATTCATGGTTACCGAATTAGAAGAAGGAATTTTTGGGACATTACAGAAGCTTGGGATGCTCCGTGGAGTTGGAAGAATATTTTGGCCTTGAGAACGGAGGTGAGACCTTTTATCAAGACTCATGTGGGTAACGGTCAGAAAACTAGTTTTTGGTTTGATACTTGGGCTTTGGACGTCCCGTTTTCTAGCATTTGTTCTCATAGAGATATCTCTGGAATGGGTTTGAATAAGTATAACACTGTGGCTGATTTTGGTGTGGATGGTCAGGTGGTGTGGCCACAGGAATTGGTCCATAAGATCCCTGAGTTACAAGGTATTTCTGTTCGGCTTTCTAATTCTTTGGATCAGGTGAAGTGGTTCTCTCGAGAAGGGTGTGTGAGGAATTTTTCTGTTTCTCAAGTCTGGAAAGATTTGAGGCCGCATCGAAGTATAGTTTCTTGGTGGCATCTTGTATGGTTTCCAAAAAGTATTCCTAAACATTGCTTCACCCTTTGGTTGGCTATCCGCCAGAGGCTGCTAACTCAAGATCGGCTCCAAAGTTGGCAGGTCCAACAAAGAGTAGTTTGTAGTTTCTGTGAGAGAGTTCAGGATTCAGTAGAGCATCTGTTTTTTGATTGTGGATTCTGTCGGATGGTCTTGGTAGAATTTCAGCGAAGAGGTTATTTAATGAATTTCCAAGGGAGGTGGATGAGAGCCATAGAGATTTCGTCGTTTTCTTGGAAGGGGAAGTCTTTATTCGTCTTAATTAATAAGTTGATTTTGGCAGGGGTGGTTTTTCACTTATGGCAAGAAAGAAACAGACGTCTTTTTCAGACTAAAAGGAAGCAAGTCTGGCAAGTTGTGTCTGATGTTGAAGACGATGTTAGGAAAAAACTTCAAGGTTTGACAGTTGTTAAAACTTTGAGGGTGCGAGAAGAGCTGTCGAGGTGGGGAATAGTGGTAGAGTAACCTTCAATCCAAAGAGTTTGTAATGAGTGTTCATAGTAGTTTCTGTGGTTTCTGGGGGGTTTGGTTTGGAATTCTTTTGGGTTGGGATTCTGGGGTTTTGGCTTGGGTTAGATTTTTGAAGCCGGGTTTGGGTAATAAAATTAGAGTAAGATCTTGGATGATTAGTGCTATGTTCTTTTGCTGGTTTGACTGGTGGAATACAGATATAGAGGTCTTGGATTTGATGTCGAGGTCAGCTGGTTCCTTCGAAGTTAAAGTTAGGAACAGGGTGTTTGTGTTTGGTTCGTTCTTCGCTGAGACTTTGATAGGTTGGAAAGGGGTTTTTGATTTGTGTTTAAGTCTTTATTGGTGGCTCTGGTTTTTGGACCCTTTTTCCTTCCTGGCATTTACTTGTTGGATAAATTTGAATTGGTTTTGGTTTGGTTTTTTAGAGAGTGGGGGTGAAATTTCTGTCTTCATGAGTATGATTCTCAGCTGTGGGTTGTATGAGCCTTTAATGCTGTTAGGTGTGGGTTGGTTTTGTTCGAATGAGAAGCTGTGGTTTCTCTTTGCCTGGGGTTTTGGTCAGATTAGTTCTTGTCATAGCTGGGTTCCTTTGTTTGGTTCTGAGATCTGGTGTGTGTGTGTGAGGTGTGTGTGGGTGCGTGTGTGTGCGTGGGTGTGTGTGTGTGTGTGTGCTTGGGTGGGTTTTCGCTTGTCTGGGTAGGGTTCTTGGGTTGGGGTTCGTAGGGTTGAAGGTAGGAGTCGTGGTTTGGAGGGGGTTTGGTGAGGGAGTGAGGGGCCTGCTGAATTGGGTGGGTTTGTTTGAAGTTTTTGGGGAGTTAGGGAGGAGTTTCAGGGGGCTGTTGGAGGTGAGGTTTTTAGTAGGATGGGGTTTTGGGTTAGTGGTGTTTGTTGGGGGTGTTTTTTCTGGTGAGTTTCAGGTTCAGGAGGGGTGGATTTTCGGCTGGGGTTGTCTGCGAGAGTTAGAGTTAGGTGAGGGGGAGGTGAGTATAGTGAAGATGGAGCTAGGCAGAAGTGCTGGAGGGAGGTGTTGTCCTTGTGATGCTGTCGATTTTGGCCATCTGCGTCTGCTTGGGTTTCTGGCCAATCTCTATCTGAGGCCTATTCTCTGTGCTTCTGTTCTTCTGCATAATTTGAGGGTTTATTCTGGTAGCTGCAGGAGGGTTTTGTTCTCGAGTCTGATTTTCTGTATGGACGAGGTCTGGGGTATTTCTGCGAGATGGATTCCAATGTTAGTGGACTTCTGGAGTAGCGTCTGGGTCTATTCTTTGAGTATGTTGGTTTTGATTTGTCTGATTCATATCAGAATTTCCTATTTTTGGGATTCTGCTATGTTTTTGGTGAGGCTCAGAAGTTTTTTGATTTGCATGCTTTGGGTTGGGCTTCTGTTCTATAGTACTGATCTGATATGCTTGGGCTGGATGTGGCTTTTTGTGTTTGGGCCGGGGGTTTGGCTTGGTGTTTGGAAGATGGGCTTTATCCTTAATAGGGCCCACTGGTTTTTTTTTTTTTTTTTTTTTTTTTTTTTTTTTTTTTTTTTTTTTTTTTTTTTTTTGTCTTGGATGGTCTTCTTCTTGGGCTTTCCTTTAGATTCCTTTGTTTTTGGGCCTTTGCTCTATTTATGTATCTTTATTTGGAGCCTAGGTTGTTTGGCTAGTTTAGTTGTTTTATTTCTTTTACCTTTTAAAATTTTCTCTTGAAGGCTTGTTTCAAGAGTTAATTTCTAAAGGTCCCTTTGTAAATTCTCTCTTCTTTTTATTTGACGAGGCTTAGACCTCATTTACCCAAAAAAAAAAAAAAAAAAAAAAAAAAAAACCCTAAACCCTAAACCCTAAACCCTAAACCCTAAACCCTAAACCCTAAACCCTAAACCCTAAACCCTAAACCCTAAACCCTAAACCCTAAACCCTAAACCCTAAACCTAACCATATATTGGTAGAATTAACATGTTAAAATCATAAATATCCAATTTGACATCATTTAACCATCTCTTGGTACCACTTTCATACGAGTCAATATTGGTCCACATTTTGGCTCTAATATACCATGCAAGTCACTTTAAACCGTATTAGAGTAATTTTGCATCTTATAAGACTAACTTGCCAACATATAATGGTAGAATTAACATGTTAACATCATAAACATCCAATTTGACATCCTTTAATCATTTCTTGGTACCACTTTCATACAAGTCAATTTTGGTCCACATTTTGGCTCTAATCTACCATGTAAGTCCCTTTAAACCATATTAGAGTAATTTTGCACCTTATAAGACTCACTTTTAACCATATATTGGTACAATTAACATGTTAACATCATAAACATCCAATTTAACATCCTTTAACCACCTCTTGGTACCACTTTCATACGAGTCAATATTGGTCCACATTTTGGTTCTAATCTACCATGCAAGTCACTTTAAACCATATTAGAGTAATTTTGCACCTTATAATACTAACTTGCCACCATATATTGGTAGAATTAACATGTTAACATCATAAACATCAAATTTGACATCCTTTAACCATCTCTTTGTACCACTTTCATTCGAGTCAATTTTGGTCCACATTTTGGCTCTAATCAACCATGTATGTCACTTTAGACCATATTAGAGTAATTTTGCACCTTATAAGACTCACTTTCAACCATATATTGGTAGAATTAACATGTTAATATCATAAACATCCAATTTGACATCCTTTAACAATCTCTTGGTACGACTTTCATACGAGTCAATATTGGTCCACATTTTCGCTCTAATCTACCATACAAGTCACTTTAAACCGTATTAGAGTAATTTTACACCTTATAAGACTCACTTTCAACCATATATTGGTAGAATTAACATGTTAAAATCATAAACATCCAATTTGACATCATTTAACCATCTCTTGGTACCACTTTCATACGAGTCAATATTGGTCCACATTTTGGCCCTAATATACCATGCAAGTCACTTTAAACCATATTAGAGTAATTTTGCACCTTATAAGACTAACTTGCCACCATATATTGGTAGAATTAACATGTTAACATCATAAACATCAAATTTGACATCCTTTAACCATCTCTTTGTACCACTTTCATACGAGTCAATTTTGGTCCACATTTTGGCTCTAATCAACCATGTAAGTCACTTTAGACCATATTAGAGTAATTTTGCACTTTATAAGACTCACTTTCAACCATATATTGGTAGAATTAAAATGTTAATATCATAAACATCCAATTTGACATCCTTTAACAATCTCTAGGTACCACTTTCATACGAGTCAATATTGGTGCACATTTTCGCTCTAATCTACCATGCAAGTCACTTTAAACCGTATTAGAGTAATTTTACACCTTATAAGACTCACTTTCAACCATATATTGGTAGAATTAATATGTTAAAATCATAAACATCCAGTTTGACATCATTTAACCATTTCTTGGTACCACTTTCATACGAGTCAATATTGGTCCACATTTTGGCTCTAATATACCATGCAAGTTACTTTAAACCGTATTAGAGTAATTTTGCATCTTATAAGACTAACTTGCCAACATATAATGGTAGAATTAACATGTTAACATCATAAACATCCAATTTGACATCCTTTAACCGTTTCTTGGTACCACTTTCATACAAGTCAATTTTGGTCCACATTTTGGCTCTAATCTACCATGTAAGTCCCTTTAAACCATATTAGAGTAATTTTGCACCTTATAAGACTCACTTTCAACCATATATTGGTACAATTAACATGTTAACATCATAAACATCCAATTTGACATCCTTTAACCACCTCTTGGTACCACTTTAATATGAGTCAATATTGGTCCACATTTTGGTTCTAATCTACCATGCAAGTCACTTGAAACCATATTAGAGTAATTTTGCACCTTATAATACTAACTTGCCACCATATATTGGTAGAATTAACATGTTAACATCATAAACATCAAATTTGACATCCTTTAACCATCTCTTTGTACCACTTTCATACGAGTCAATTTTGGTCCATATTTTGGCTCTAATCAACCATATAAGTCACTTTAGACCATATTAGAGTAATTTTGCCCATTATAAGACTCACTTTCAACCATATATTGGTAGAATTAACATGTTAATATCATAAACATCCAATTTGACATCCTTTAACAATCACTTGGTACCACTTTTATATGAGTCAATATTGGTCCACATTTTCACTCTAATCTACCATGCAAGTCACTTTAAACCGTATTAGAGTAATTTTACACCTAATAAGACTCACTTTCAACCATATATTGGTAGAATTAACATGTTAAAATCATAAACATCCAATTTGACATCATTTAACCATCTCTTGGTACCACTTTCATACGAGTCAATATTGGTCCACATTTTGGCTCTAATATACCATGCAAGTCACTTTAAACCGTATTAGAGTAATTTTGCATCTTATAAGACTAACTTGCCAACATATAATGGTAGAATTAACATGTTAACATCATAAACATCCAATTTGACATCCTTTAATCATTTCTTGGTACCACTTTCATACAAGTCAATTTTGGTCCACATTTTGGCTCTAATCTACCATGTAAGTCCCTTTAAACCATATTAGAGTAATTTTGCACCTTATAAGACTCACTTTCAACCATATATTGGTACAATTAACATGTTAACATCATAAACATCCAATTTGACATCCTTTAACCACCTCTTGGTACCACTTTCATACGAGTCAATATTGGTCCAAATTTTGGTTCTAATCTACCATGCAAGTCACTTTAAACCATATTAGAGTAATTTTGCACCTTATAATACTAACTTGCCACCATATATTGGTAGAATTAACATGTTAACATCATAAACATCAAATTTGACATCCTTTAACCATCTCTTTGTACCACTTTCATTCGAGTCAATTTTGGTCCACATTTTGGCTCTAATCAACCATGTATGTCACTTTAGACCATATTAGAGTAATTTTGCACCTTATAAGACTCACTTTCAACCATATATTGGTAGAATTAACATGTTAATATCATAAACATCCAATTTGACATCCTTTAACAATCTCTTGGTACGACTTTCATACGAGTCAATATTGGTCCACATTTTCGCTCTAATCTACCATGCAAGTCACTTTAAACCGTATTAGAGTAATTTTACACCTTATAAGACTCACTTTCAACCATATATTGGTAGAATTAACATGTTAAAATCATAAACATCCAATTTGACATCATTTAACCATCTCTTGGTACCACTTTCATACGAGTCAATATTGGTCCACATTTTGGCCCTAATATACCATGCAAGTCACTTTAAACCGTATTAGAGTAATTTTGCATCTTATAAGACTAACTTGCCAACATATAATGGTAGAATTAACATGTTAACATCATAAACATCCAATTTGACATCCTTTAACCATTTCTTGGTACCACTTTCATACAAGTCAATTTTGGTCCACATTTTGGCTCTAATCTACCATGTAAGTCCCTTTAAACCATATTAGAGTAATTTTGCACCTTATAAGACTCACTTTCAACCATATACTGGTACAATTAACATGTTAACATCATAAACATCCAATTTGACATCCTTTAACCACCTCTTGGTACCACTTTCATACGAGTCAATTTTGGTCCACATTTTGGCTCTAATCAACCATGTAAGTCACTTTAAACCAGATTAGAGTAATTTTGCATCTTATAAGACTCATTTTCAACCATATATTGGTAGAATTAACATGTTAACATCATAAACATCCAATTTGACATCCTTTAACCATCTCTTGGTACCACTTTCATAAGAGTCAATATTTGTCCACATTTTGGTTCTAATCTACCATGCAAGTCACTTTAAACCATATTAGAGTAATTTTGCACCTTATAAGACTAACTTGCCACCATATATTGGTAGAATTAACATGTTAACATCATAAACATCAAATTTGACATCCTTTAACCATCTCTTTGTACCACTTTCATACGAGTCAATTTTGGTCCACATTTTGGCTCTAATCAACCATGTAAGTCACTTTAGACCATATTAGAGTAATTTTGCAATTTATAAGACTCACTTTCAACCATATATTGGTAGAATTAAAATGTTAATATCATAAACATCCAATTTGACATCCTTTAACAATCTCTTGGTACCACTTTCATACGAGTCAATATTGATCCACATTTTCGCTCTAATCTACCATGCAAGTCACTTTAAACCGTATTAGAGTAATTTTACACCTTATAAGACTCACTTTCAACCATATATTGGTAGAATTAACATGTTAAAATCATAAACATCCAATTTGACATCATTTAACCATCTCTTGGTACCACTTTCATACGAGTCAATATTGGTCCATATTTTGGCTCTAATATACCATGCAAGTTACTTTAAACCGTATTAGAGTAATTTTGCATCTTATAAGACTAACTTGCCAACATATAATGGTAGAATTAATATGTTAACATCATAAACATCCAATTTGACATCCTTTAACCATTTCTTGGTACCACTTTCATACAAGTCAATTTTGGTCCACATTTTGGCTCTAATCTACCATGTAAGTCCCTTTAAACCATATTAGAGTAATTTTGCACCTTATAAGACTCACTTTCAACCATATATTGGTACAATTAACATGTTAACATCATAAACATCCAATTTGACATCCTTTAACCACCTCTTGGTACCACTTTCATATGAGTCAATATTGGTCCACATTTTGGTTCTAATCTACCATGCAAGTCACTTTAAACCATATTAGAGTAATTTTGCACCTTATAATACTAACTTGCCACCATATATTGGTAGAATTAACATGTTAACATCATAAACATCAAATTTGACATCCTTTAACCATCTCTTTGTACCACTTTCATACGAGTCAATTTTGGTCCACATTTTGGCTCTAATCAACCATGTAAGTCACTTTAGACCATATTAGAGTAATTTTGCACCTTATAAGACTCACTTTCAACCATATATTGGTAGAATTAATGTAACACCCCCAAATCCGGGGTCGGGGATTCGGGTTGTCACGAGTTCCATTTCCCTTAATAACACCCAATCTTAATAATTACTCAACTACTCTGTACTGTGACCCCACAATAAACACACACACCACACGTTATAGTCTCATAGATGAACATCCAAAAATAACCACAAGTCATTTTATTCCACAATTATATGTCAATACACCCTAACAAGGTTTCTGAATAAATTTACATTTCTTTGCCATTATTACAATTGATAAAGATACATAAGTCTGGTACATTATTAGTTAAAAACTTAGCCTATTGGTAATTTCTACCTCAGCTACAGCGGACTCAACGCTTCCAGAAAGCTGCGGAACATTTCCTATCTGCTTGCGAATTGGGAGCTTGGTCCTGTTCATCTTATCTATCTGATGTTGTGTGATGAAAGAAGAAAGCAAGGGTGAGCAGCAAGCCTACCAAAATAATATGTATAATGATTAACTATATATGAGCCTACTCATAATACTCATGAAAGTCTTGGTCAAAAGAAATGAACCAAGTTGATATCTTAATGCGATGAAGTCGCAAAATATTCAGTATATATATATACATATATACTTTTCAAAATATTGGAAGTCCTCTTCCATGCATAATATACACAAAGTCCCAGTGTATAACTGTATAAAAAAATATCGTTGCAAGGTGATCTCATATATCTAACCTTGTCTCAACGTTTTTCTGAAAATCTTTGTCATTCATAAGACAATTATTAATTAGATATAAGTTTAAAAGATGAAGTTACAAGATACCCCAATATACTTATATTTTTCCCAAATACTACTTGAACTACCACCGTTCAAGTTATAATTAGTTTCAAAAGTTCATCACATAGATGAGACTACAAGACAAGATTTGAATAGATTCAATCTTTGAATATCATTATAAATAATGAAGTTACGAGATACTTCATTAAGTCCCGACATATATATACACCTATATATATATATATACATTTCCTGAAAACCTCTGTCATGTAAAGTATGAACAGAATTGCAATATCCAATAAATTTGGAAAGGAAAGAATTTTGGCATAAACCTGATATCTTGCTGATCAGGCAAAGATACCAATAAGTAACCTTTTCTACTAGTAGATGGACGAATTCCCCACTGGTCATCACCCTGGTCTCAATAGGACCTTATGCTGGACTGCCACTCAGCCACTTATGCATTTGATGGACTCCCACTGAGCCACTTACACTATCATGGACGCCCATTAAGCTCATGTTGCTTATGCCGACTCGATAGATGGACTTACTTCCCGAACGTTGGGTAAGTAATCAATTCATTTACCAAAACTGCAACCTTGTTGCGAATATAAAATACACCACAGAGCCGGATCCCTTAGATTTTTGAGCGAGTATTCAAGTCCCCTTAAAATGGAAGATCTTGAATTTGAAAACAAGTTTTGGGATCCGCTCTACCCTTTTTAAATTCATTTTGAAGACTCGAAAACATTTTTAAGAATGTTTGGAGTAATGCTGATTTATGAAATAAATCAGTCCCAATTATGAAAGAAATATCTGAATATTATTATTTAAATAATATTCCCATAAAGAATAATGGAGGTAGAAGTTGGAAAACTTATACTCGAAATGAATAGCAAATAATCAAAGATATACTTATACGAAAGTAATATCTTTATTTGAATAATCAAAAATAAGTTTGATTATCGACACCTTATTTTTTAATAAAATAAAGAATATATTTCAGTAATAAGCGGAGTCATAATACCTCGAATGAATATTATAAATAATATTCATTAAATAAAATAAAGGAGTCATACATCCTCAAATAAATATTCAAATAATATTCAATAATAAAATAAAGGAGTCATAAGTCCTCGGATGAATATTTGAAATAATATTCAATAATAAAATAAAGGAGTCATAAGTCCTCGGATGAATATTTGAATAATATTCATTTAATAAAATAAAGAAGTCATAAACCCTCGAATGAATATTCATAATAATATTCATTAAATAAAATAAAGTTATCGAATAAACCTTATTCGATTAATAGTTTTGAAAACTATAATCATATATATATATAAATATATATGTATATATATACATATATACAAAATCTACTCGGGATCCTCGACTCCCGGTTTAGAAAATATTTCCACCTTTTGGGTCCCTATACTAAGGGTATATGCAAGTTACCGCTATCCTCTAGTATAGGTATTATCAACTGAATCAACAGATATATATAGCAAGAATACGAAACAGGCATGCATATATATATATATATATCATAGCAGCATGCTTCAATATATTGCAATATTTGCTAATTAACCAACATACATCTATCGCAAGATAATGCAAATACATATATACATCACAACAACAGTATAACGGGTAGAAAACTTGCCTGAGCAACTTGGGGTGAAAAAGGCTCGGGACGAGTCTGGTAACCTATAAACAACAAGTAAGTTGGAATTAAACCAAAGTCACTTGTAAATCTATACTCTAACCAACTCAGACTCTAACGCTCGTTTTGCGCTTACTGATTCACTTAAGTCACTCGAGTACCCTCGGCTCCACCATTTTTAATAATTTAACCTTTACGAGTTTTAAGGAGATTCCTTCGCGAGTGTCTTACCAACTGCCTAGCACATTTACCATAAATGTTTCATACTTCAATTAGTCCTTTTTGGTCTTTAACCTATGTTTCAAAGTAAGGCGAGGGGAAAAGTTTCGTTCGCGAAACGCCGTTACTTAAAACGGTCGTTTCTCCTAAACCGTGCATCGGAATCGAACGAACCACATATCAAAACGAAGCTCGTAACACGGGCTATCTAGACATGGCAATGGTCATAATCTAGCAGGGGGTTCTCGGGTCCTAATGTTATGCACAAAAACAGTCTAAAGAAAATCGGACGTTACGACGGCTATGTTTACGTGATTTCCCAAATTTAAACCATTCAAAACCAACCACAATTCAACCCCAAATCAATCATACAACCAACATCCATCCAAAACACACTCCAACAGCGCCATCAAATCAATGTTACCAATTCATACTTATTTCTCAATTATGAACTAAGAGTTTTACTTAAGTTCATTGACTAATTAACCAAGATTTCCAACTCCAAAAATATCACAAAATCAACCAATCTCTAAACACACAATAATCATGCCTCTCACCAACTAAAATACTCATAACAAGCTTTAACATGATTACACACCCATTACCCTAACCCTTCATCTAAACATTAGGAAATCTAAACAACAAAACTTAAAGCTAAGATCATGAAGAGTTATACCATCCTTGAAGCTTTTAATCCATGAAAGATCCTTGGAATGCCCATGGAAGCCTTAATCTAACCTTCTACAAGCTTGTTCTTTCAAAGAAATCAAGAACACAAAAATTAATTTCAAGAAAGTACTATTCACCATCTTCTTTCTTGATTTATAGAAAAAGATTGGCTTGGAATTAGAAGCTTAAACTTATAGGAAGTATGTAACTTAACTAGGAGAAGCTAGGATAATTACCTTGCTAAATAGTAAGTGGAGGAGCTTGGACTTTCATTTTTTAAGAAAAGAGGCCGAGAGCTTGAAGAAGAAAATGGGGGTTTTGTGTTTTTTGATGAAAATGAAATGTTTTGGCTTGGTTGGTTGCTTTTTGTCTTGTTTTTGGTTAATTACTTTTCTAGCCTTGACTTTGTGTGGTTTTAAATCAACCACATCTCCTTCCCCTTATGTCATGCTTATGTCACATTGCTATGTCATCATCCCTGTAATAACCCCAATTTTTGAGAAATTTTGAAACCCTTATGAATAGTGTTTTTGCTGAACGAGAAAACTTTTCATGCCACGCTATGTAGGGGTTCTGTTATTGATCTTATGGGATATTATTAGTAATCTATGTGGTATATAAGTGTATGTAAAGATCGTCAAAATCCAATTCCGAACACTTTGATTTTTCCCGGAAATTCACAAGATACGGAGAGAATTGAGTATAAGGTAACAAGATTAAAAGGATTTAAATTAAAGGATTATAGGAGAGGATCATAAAAGGAATATATTATATTGAGAAAGGTTAAGGGAACCTAAGTAATAAGATCTCGGGTATGATCCCTCAAACGATAAACGAGAACGAAAGATAAGCGAACCGTAAAACAAATAAGTGACCAAGAGACAAGCTTGTACAAGAAGCCAGGGATTGTGACATCATCAAACCACAAGGTGTGGACAAGTGGGAGCATTATGACATGTGCAAGGTGACATAGGCATGACAAGAAAGGAAGGAGATGTGGTGACTTTTTAACCACACAAAACCAAGGGCAACTAGGTAATTCACTAAAACAAACAACAAAAATCAACCAACCAAAAGCAAATCAAGCCAAAACACAAAATTCTCTCTTCTTCTTCTTCATGCTCTCGGGTGGTTTTCTTAAAAAATGAAAGTCCAAGCTCCTCCACTTACTATTTAGCAAGGTAATTATCTAAGCTTCCCCATGGATAGTTACATACTTTCTATAAGTTTAAGCTTCTAATTCCAAGCCAATCTTTTTCTATAAATCATGAAGAAGATGGTGAATAGTGTTTTCAAGAACTAAAATTTGTGTTCTTGAAGTTTTGTTTAGATTAAGCTTGGATAAGGACTTTAAGGGTGATTCCAAGCCATTCTCTTGATTCTCCACTCTCCAAGGAAGGTATAACTTCTCAAACCCTTAGTATTAAGTTTTGTTGGTTTGGATTTCATAATGTTAGATGATGGGTTAGTGTAATGAGTGTGTACTCATGATAGAGCTTTGTTTAGTAAGTGGTTTTGTTGATTTTGGAGTTAGGAGTGATGCTTGTTAGATTTGAAGTTCTTGGTCACATTTTTGACTTGGTGTAGATGAATAAATTGGTAATATTGAGTTGATTTGGGGCTGTTGTGGTGTAGTTTAATTGGAGGTTTGATTGGGTTGTGAATTGGAGTTGAAATTGTGGTTGATTGAATTGGTTTAAATTTGGGAAATCGCGTAAATATAGCCGTCGTAACGTCCGATTTCCTGTAGACTGTTTTTGTGCATAACATTAGGACCCGACAACCCCCTGCTAGATTATCACCACTGCCATGTTTAGATAACTCATGTTACGAGCTTCGTTTTGATATGTAGTTCGTTCGATTCCGACGCACGGTTTAGGAGAAACGACCGTTTCAAGTAACGGCGTTTCGTGAACGAAACTTTTCCCCTCACCTTACTTTGAAACATAGGTTAAAGACCAAAAAGGGTTAATTAATATATGAAACATTTATGGTAAGTGTGTTAGGCAGTTGGTAAGACACTCGCGAAGGAATCGCTTTAAAACTCGTAAAGGTTAAATTATTAAAAATGGTGGAGCCGAGGGTACCCGAGTGACTTAAGCGAATCAGTGAGCGCAAAACAAGCGTTAGAGTCTAAGTTAGTTAAAGTATAGATTTACAAGTGACTTTGGTTTAATTCCAACTTACTTGTTGCTTATAGGTTACCAGACTCGTCCCGAGCCATTCGTAACCCCCAGTCGCTCAGGCAAGTTTTCTACCCGTTATACTGTTGTTGTGATGTATATATGTATATGCATTATCTTGCGATAGATGCATGATGTTTATATTAGCAAATGTTGCAATATATTGAAGCATGCTGCTATGGTATATATATGCATGCCTGTTTCATATTCTTTCCATATATAATTGTTGATTCAGTTGATAATACCTATGCTAGAGGATAGCGGTAACTTGCATATACCCTTAGTATAGGGACCCAAAGGTGAAAATATTTTTCTAAAACCGGGAGTCGAGGATCCCGAGTAGATTTTGTATATATGGATATGGATATATATATATATATTTATATATATATATATGGTTATAGTTTTCCAAACTATTAATCGAATAAGGTTTATTCGATAACTTTAACTTTATTTTATTATTGAATATTATTTCGAATATTATTCGAGGGTGACTCTTTTATATTATTTATTGAATATTATTTGAATATTCATTCGAGGGCTTATGACTCTTTTATATTATTTATTGAATATTATTTGAATATTCATTCGAAGGCTTATGACTCTTTTATATTATTTATTGAATATTATTTGAATATTCATTCGAAGGCTTATGACTCAGTTTATATTATTTAATGAATATTATTTGAATATTCATTTGAGGATCTATGACTCCGATTATTTGCTGAAATATATTCTTTATTTTATTAAAGAATAAGGTGTTAATAATCAAACTTATTTTCGATTATTCAAATAAAGATAATACTTTCATATAAGTATATCTTTGGTTATTTAATACTCATTTCAAGTATAAGTTTTAATACTTCTACTTCAATTATTTTTATAAAGATTATTCTTTATGGGAATATTATTTAAATAATAATATTCAGTCATTTTCTAAATATTATGGGGACTGATTTACTTCATTAAATCAGCTTTACTCCAAACACTCTTTAAAGTATTTTCGAGTCTTCAAAATGATTTTTAAAAGTCAGAGCGGATCCCAAAACTCATTTTTATATTTAAGATCTTCCTTTTTAAGGGGATTTAAATACTCGCTCAAAACTTGGGGAATCCGGCTCTGTGGGGTATTTTATATTCGCAACGAGGTTGCAGTTTTGGTAAATGAATTGATTACTTGCCCAACGTTCGGGAAGTAAGCCCATCTAATTGAGTCGGCATAAGCGACAGGCCGGGGTACGGTCTATGAAAGTGTAAGTGGCTGGGTGGCAGTCCATCAACGCGTGAGGGGCCGGGTAACGGTCTAGCGCGAGGTCCTAATGCGGCCAGGGTGATGACCGGTGAGGAATTCATCCATCTACAGTAGAAAAGGTTACTTATTGGTATCTTTTCCTGATCAGCAAGATATCTGGTTTATGCCAAAATTCTTTTCCTTCCAAATTCATTGGATATTGCAACTCTGTTCATACTTTACATGACAGAGGTTTTCAGGAAATGTATGGGAGATATATATATGAATATATTTATATATCGGGACTTAATGAAGTATCTCGTAACTTCATTATTTATAATGATATTCAAAGATTGAATCTATTAAAATCTTGTCTTGTAGTCTCATCTATGTGATGAACCTTTGAAACTGATTATAACTTGAACGGGGGTAGTTCAAGTAGTATTTGGGAAAGATATAAGTATTTTGGGGTATCTTGTAACTTCATCTTTAAACTTATATCTAGTTAATGATTGTCTTATGAATGACAAAGATTTTCGGAAAAATGTTGAGACAAGGTTAGATATATGAGATCACCTTGCAACGATATTTTTTTATATATACAGTTATAAACTGGAACTCTGTGTGTATTAGGCATGGAAGAGGACTTCCCATATTTTGAAAAGTATATATGTATATATATATACTGAATATTTTGCGACTTCATCGCATTAAGATATCAACTTGGTTCATTTCTTTTGACCAAGACTTTCATGAGTACTATGAGAAGGCTCATATACTATTAATCATTATACATATTATTTTGGTGGGCTTGCTGCTCACCCTTGCTTTATTTCTTCATCACACAACAACAGTTAGGAAAGATGGACAGACTCCAGCAGACCCAGCGCAAGCGCGTGGGAAGCGTCCCGCGTCTTCCCGTTGATGTTGTAGCTGCTATAGCTGCAGAGGTAGATCTATTGTAGATCAGACCATCTACTTTTGAGAATCAATTATGTATAATTATAACTTGTGGCAGATAATGGCAATTAACTGTAAATTTATCAAGTAATCATTTTGGGTTGTAATAACTTTTAAATTGTGGATTCAAAGACTTGTACTTATTTAAATTTCATCTCTGAGACTATAATGGGTTGTGGTATGTGTTAGTGTGGGGTCACAGCATAAGGTTATTTATTATTAATTAGGTGAAGTGATATTGTGGAAAGAAAGACCGTGACGACCCGGATCCCCGACCCCGGATCTGGGGGTGTTACAGAAATGGTATCAGAGCTAAGCGTTATAAACCTCAGAGATGATGGGACGTTAAGATAATAAGTTAACTAAGATAATAAGAACTCTTTCCAAGTTCATAGTCGGGCTACCTAACGTAGTACTGACAGTTAAAACCCTTATGGGAACCCTTATAAATATCGTGATAGGAGCGTAGTTCGTTATCGTATATGGTAGCGGGACTCCGAACCCTGAGGTTGAGGAGCAACATCGCGATGATATTTTATTACTAATTGGAGATCGGATTGTGGATCCGATAGAGTGTCCTAATGCAGGACCGGATGATGTTGATATTGAGAATTTAGCGGTTGAGGATGTTGTCCTAGAAGGGATAGTTGTTGAGGAGGATCCCATGGAGGATCCTGACAAGAATGAATAAAGGACCACTGAGGAATTGATGACCATGGTTAGGGCAACTACCAGCGGTAGGATTGGCCGGTCACTACCGGAGGTTCGTTCAAGTTATAAAGATAGTAGCCCCTTTAACGCGGCTTACTCGTAAGACTGAGAAGTTCGAATGGACAGAGAAATGCGAGAACAGCTTTCAAGAACTGAAGCAGAGGTTGGTGATGGCCCTTATGCTGGCGTTGCCGGATGGAAAAAGAGATTTTGTGAAGTATAGTGACGCTTCGCACAAGGGCTTAGGGTGCGTGCTTATGCAGCACGGTAAGGTAATCGCGTACATGTCAAGACAATTAAGGTAATATGAAATTCGATATCCCTGCTCATGAGCTTAGGCTCGTGGCAATAGTTTTACCCTAAGGATTGGAGGCACTACTTGTATGGAGAGAAGTGCGAGAATTACCTAAGCCATAAGTGCTCTAGTACATTCTTACGTAGAAAGAGCTCAACATACGCCAGAGGAGGCGGTTAGAGCTAATCAAGAATTATGATTGGGAGATTCTTTATCATTCGGGGAAAGCCAATATGGTGGCTGATGCCCTTAGTAAAAAGGAGAGACTCAAGATGATAATGTCTTTTGGAGAGTTTATAAGAGATTTTGAGAAAATGGAAATAGTAGTGAAGGTAACCGGAGCCGGTACCGAAAAGCTGTTTGAGATTGCAATACAGCCCAAATTATTGGAAAAGATCATATTGTGCCAGAAAAAGTTATGAATGAAGGCAGAGAGCCAACAATTAGATAAAAGATTAATATCGAGAAAGATGATAAGGGAATAATGAGGTATTCCTATAGAATTTGGGTTCCGAAAGTTCAAGAGCGTAAGGATGAGAACTTAGATGAGAACCATAGTTTGAGGAATAAGATTTAGAGCAAACCCTGAACGTGATAGTCAGGGAGGTCGCCATCAAGATAGAAGGAACCCATGACATAATGGAGTGGAAAATGAGGATTTTAAATTAAAAGATGACCCCAATTATGGGGAGTAGGATGAAACATTTCATACTAAGGAAACAGAAAGTCGAGTAAGGAAAGGAGACCCGAGACGGTACTCCTATACGGCAATTCATGGACCTATCTAAAAAGAACTTAGACTATTATCCCCAACCACCACCCTGAGGAGACAGTGCGGTGAGAAATTCTTTCAGGACCTTTAAGTCGCTAAGCTCTCAGAGTTCCATGGAACAAGCTGACCCAGCCGAGGCAAGAGCCTGGCTAAAGGAAATATAGGAATCATTTGAGATTCAAAATGATTGATGAACCACAAAAGACTGTTTTTATCACTCACCCTCCTAAGAGAGAGACCACCCGCTGGTGAAAGACCAAGAAAGGCACGGAGCCAGAGGTTATGATAAACTGATTAAAGTTCAGCCAATTGTTTTCGGGAAAGTAATTCCCAAGGTTATGGAGAGAGTGTAAAAGCTTTAGAGCCAGAACAAAGGCAGACGAGTATGATGAATTATGAATCTAAGTTGTAAAAGTTATCAAGATTCGTTCTGAGGACACGAATCCAGAATGACGGGATGTTTGAAATCAATGCTTAAGTTATGTTGGTTCATGAAATAATGATAAGAGAAAGGAAAATAAAAAGAAACTGAAGTGGAAAGGAATATAAAGGCAATAGAGTTTGAGGAATGATAAGGGAGTTGGGTATGAGGAAACCCTAAAGACTCATAGCAATAGAAATAGAAAAGTATGTAATCATCAGGATGATGATGATCCACCATGAGTTAAAGTTGACGGTTGAAGGCATAAGAGATGCATATATTTTATCCCCTTTAAGTTGGGAGGATTCGAGGAAACATTGAGATAGTTCGAAGGATAAACAATGAGACGCGGATAGACTGAGGAGACAAGGAAGTAAGAAACTAGGAAAATTGGATGAAGGAAGTGACCTTCAAGAATGTGAAGTGTAAGACCGGTGGCATGATACCCAGAAAGGGAGACGCCAGGTATGAAAGATATCCCAACATTGAGATGACTGTTGAGATAAATAACAAAAGTAAATAAGGATTTATTAAGAAGAAGTTCACGTTGAACACGACCAATATCTTCCAGATCATCCATGTGATCATTACCAAATCAGGAAAGACAAGCGGATAACCGTTGTTATCTTTTGGAGGCCATATGGATTGACCTCAATTTGAATAAGGATGCTATTATGAAGTTAGGTATAGACTATCGAGGTGGAAATGATTGAACAAGATACCCTTATCAAGGATATTTGACTTGATATATCCGTGGAAGGATGCAGGTACCTTTTAAAGGTGGAATTAAGGATAGAACATTGGTAACTTAAAATGAATCCTAGGGGACTGCATAAAGGTTGGCATGTCACCCTTAATAGGGACAGTATGAGTTTTGACAGTATGATTGGGAAAGGATTAAGGTAATAATAACCTTTAAGAATTAGTGGAGAAATTTTTCAGATGTATATAGACAATGGTTCTAGTAATAGTGAATGGTATTTTGATATGCCCTGTATCTAGGGAATACAGGAGGAACGATTAAAGGATAACCTTAGAGGTTTTACAAGGAGAAAGGTAATATTCAAAATTCTCAAGAATAAAAATGTTGATAAAAGAAATATGACGTAATTATAATGATGCCAAGTGGGGCACGTGTTAAACCACGAGAAAGTATGGATCGAACCAGTAAAGGTCGAAATTGTTCAGGGCAATTAGGACTTAAGATAAAAAAAAATGTTCTAAGTATGATTGAGAGTCAGTCTTGACAGTGATTAGCCTCTAAAGAATGAGGCAATAACTTATGGAAAAATAGTGATATTTTTTTTTCTCATCAGATTTTAAGGAATACATCTTCACAAAAGCAGTGATTGAAATAAGGTAGAAAATTTATTTGGAGGTGGTTAAAATGACATTGACTATAAGGAAATTTTAATATCAGGAAAGGCCAAAGAAGTGGCCGACACTTTAAAGGTAAGAGGATAATTATAGGCGCTTGTGCCAGAGGAATACAGTGATGATGGTTAAAACTGTGAAGGTTGTATTATGGTTTGGAAGATTGACATTCCTTCTGATGACTGTGCAATACCCAACCGTAATAGTAGTTGGTAAAGGTATAATTCGTGTAATCGCCATGAACGGGCTATCTATCTTAGAAGGTCCTATCTTGAGATAAGCCAGGACTATGTTTCCAAAAGGACTAGACGAACCTTTGAGTTAAGTCTTCTATTTAAGGCATATGATTAAGAATGGTATTAACCTGCTATCGTTGCTTTGATTGAAACTCTTCTGCAATTTTATCTACTTCATGTCATGAAGGTACGTCAGAGTTTGGAGTATTCTTCATGAATTGTGATTGGTGGTTATGTTAACTCCTTAGGAGAATTAGATACGAGATGTATGGACTCCGTATGGTTAGTTATTAAGATTTCATGGAAAATGAATGACTACAGTGGGTCAGTGGTGGACCATAGTAAGGCAGCAATGATTCTGCGAGTAGTGAGCTGATTACAACCATGAGAGTTGTATTGGAATGGGTGTTGAGATTGAGTACCACTAATCGGGTCGTGGTAGTGTATAAGTTATCATTGATAGACTAATTAAGTAGAGTATCTACATAGTGAATTATTATTCTTTCTTATCAATAGAGAGTCGTATTGTTATACGAGGAAGGTTGCGGTGCAAGCATAGAATTCAAGTAACGATGATGTCTAGAATGAGATCCCAGATTTGATTTTTGATGTCGAGGGAGTTTCAAAGGTAATTGTGTATAAGCTCGAGGAAGAGCATGGGTCCATAGAATGATGGACGGGATAGCGAAAATATTTAGGCACGTGAAATGCGATGCTATAATACTTGATGTTGATATAAATACATATATGTTTTGTTCTTCTATGACAAACCTCTATAGTTCAGAGGTAGATTCCAAGCCAGATATTTTATGGCAATAAAATTTTTTATGAATATACAATTCTCTTCAATTTGTTCTTTTCTCTTCTTTTCATTTCATGTAAGCTGAGAAGAACAACCCTTCCAGAAGGGGAGGTATTGCCGAATGACTATCTATCTGTGTGATAGAAGCCGAGTAGGATACCAGCTATTGTTTAATTGCTTGTCAAGTACTAAAGGCTGGCCACCTTCTGTACTAACTATGCGATATAACAAGTGTTCATGATCATAGTGATCTCTCAACAAATTCCTTCACTTCTACATGATTAATCAAACCTTGGAAAATAGAAACAACTGAAAAAGGAGTAATAAAGTAGTGGTAGTATGCGGAATGGAAACACATTCGTGATACTAAGGTTGACGTGGTTATTAAAAGGTTATAGAACGCTAACAAGCAAAAGTATAACCAGTATAATATTAGGAACGGAAGGTAGTAACGATTACGAACTGGAAAAGAATGGGTATTGAGAAGCAAAAGCTCTAATGCTAAAAGCTATAATGAGAGTCTGTGCAATAGACTTGAAAGAAATTGGAATGATCACTTAACACGGATTGAGTTTTCTTACGACAATAGATCGTATGTCAGGTATCGAGATGTCGTCTTATGAGATCCTTGAGGGAAGACAACGTCGATCTCCCTTATGTTAGGATGAAGTTGTAGAGCGCAAGATGCTCGGACCAGCAGTGCTCCAAAGGACCAAGGATATGATAGATCTAATCAGAGGATGGCTGGTAGTAGCCCAAGATGGACATGACACGAAAGGATAAAGAGTATGAAATAGGGGACCTAGTAATGTTATAGGTATCCCTTGGAAAGGATTGATGAGGTTCGGAAAGAAAGGAAAGCTAAGTCTACAATTTGTTGGACCCTTGGATATATTAAGACGTTTGGGAAGTTAGCATATGAGCTAGCCCTAACCCCGAACATGTAGCAGGTCGTAACGTGTTTCACGTATCAATGTTAAGGAAGTGTAATTCAGATGCCAGATAAATAGAGGCATATGAGCGCATAGATATGCAACCTGACGTAACCTATATGGAGCAACCAGGAAGGGTTATAGAGTGAAAAGGAACAAGTGCTTAGGAGAAGGATTATCAAACTAGGTAGAGTTTGGTGGTAGAACCACAATGTGGGAAAATTGACTCGAGAGTTAGAAAGTGTAATGCTAAGAAAGTATCCCCATTTATTTTCTATCTGATTCCGGGACGGAATCCTTTTAAGGAGGGGAGACTGTAATAACCCCAATTTTTGAGAAATTTTGAAACCCTTATGAATAGTGTTTTTGCTGAACGAGAAAACTTTTCATGCCACGCTATGTAGGGGTTCTGTTATTGATCTTATGGGATATTATTAGTACTCTATGTGGTATATAAGTGTATGTAAAGATCGTCAAAATCCAATTCCGAACACTTTGATTTTCCCGGAAATTCACAAGATACGGAGAGAATTGAGTATAAGGTAACAGGATAAAAAGGATTTAAATTAAAGGATTATAGGAGAGGATCATAAAAGGAATATAATATATTGAGAAAGGTTAAGGGAACCTAAGTAATAAGATCCCGGGTATGATCCCTCAAACGATAAACGAGAACGAAAGATAAGCGAACCGTAAAACAAATAAGTGACCAAGAGACAAGCTTGTACAAGAAGCCAGGGATTGTGACATCATCAAACCACAAGGTGTGGACAAGTGGGAGCATTATGACATGTGCAAGGTGACATAGGCATGACAAGAAAGGAAGGAGATGTGGTGACTTTTTAACCACACAAAACCAAGGGCAACTAGGTAATTCACTAAAACAAACAACAAAAATCAACCAACCAAAAGCAAATCAAGCCAAAACACAAAATTCTCTCTTCTTCTTCTTCATGCTCTCGGGTGGTTTTCTTAAAAAATGAAAGTCCAAGCTCCTCCACTTACTATTTAGCAAGGTAATTATCTAAGCTTCCCCATGGATAGTTACATACTTCCTATAAGTTTAAGCTTCTAATTCCAAGCCAATATTTTTCTATAAATCATGAAAGAAGATGGTGAATAGTGTTTTCAAGAACTAAAATTTGTGTTCTTGAAGTTTTGTTTAGATTAAGCTTGGATAAGGACTTTAAGGGTGATTCCAAGCCATTCTCTTGATTCTCCACTCTCCAAGGAAGGTATAACTTCTCAAACCCTTAGTATTAAGTTTTGTTGGTTTGGATTTCATAATGTTAGATGATGGGTTAGTGTAATGAGTGTGTACTCATGATAGAGCTTTGTTTAGTAAGTGGTTTTGTTGATTTTGGAGTTAGGAGTGATGCTTGTTAGATTTGAAGTTCTTGGTCACATTTTTGACTTGGTGTAGATGAAATAATTGGTAATATTGAGTTGATTTGGGGCTGTTGTGGTGTAGTTTAATTGGAGGTTTGATTGGGTTGTGAATTGGAGTTGAAATTGTGGTTGATTGAATTGGTTTAAATTTGGGAAATCGCGTAAATATAGCCGTCATAACGTCCGATTTCCTGTAGACTGTTTTTGTGCATAACATTAGGACCCGAGAACCCCCTGCTAGATTATCACCACTGCCATGTTTAGATAACTCATGTTACGAGCTTCGTTTTGATATGTAGTTCGTTCGATTCCGACGCACGGTTTAGGAGAAACGACCGTTTCAAGTAATGGCGTTTCGCGAACGAAACTTTTCCCCTCACCTTACTTTGAAACATAGGTTAAAGACCAAAAAGGGTTAATTAATGTATGAAACATTTATGGTAAGTGTGTTAGGCAGTTGGTAAGACACTCGCGAAAGAATCGCTTTAAAACTCGTAAAGGTTAAATTATTAAAAATGGTGGAGCCGAGGGTACCCGAGTGACTTAAGCGAATCAGTGAGCGCAAAACAAGCGTTAGAGTCTAAGTTAGTTAAAGTATAGATTTACAAGTGACTTTGGTTTAATTCCAACTTACTTGTTGCTTATAGGTTACCAGACTCGTCCCGAGCCATTCGTAACCCCCAGTCGCTCAGGCAAGTTTTCTACCCGTTATACTGTTGTTGTGATGTATATATGTATATGCATTATCTTGCGATAGATGCATGATGTTTATATTAGCAAATGTTGCAATATATTGAAGCATGCTGCTATGGTATATATATGCATGCCTGTTTCATATTCTTTCCATATATAATTGTTGATTCAGTTGATAATACCTATGCTAGAGGATAGCGGTAACTTGCATATACCCTTAGTATAGGGACCCAAAGGTGAAAATATTTTTCTAAAACCGGGAGTCGAGGATCCCGAGTAGATTTTGTATATATGGATATGGATATATATATATATATATTTATATATATATATATGGT
This sequence comes from Apium graveolens, assembly GCF_009905375.1. Lineage (NCBI taxonomy): Eukaryota > Viridiplantae > Streptophyta > Magnoliopsida > Apiales > Apiaceae > Apium > Apium graveolens. The sequence goes on along the minus strand of NW_027417558.1, from coordinate 73,284 downwards.
TATAGTTTTCCAAACTATTAATCGAATAAGGTTTATTCGATAACTTTAACTTTATTTTATTATTGAATATTATTTCGAATATTATTCGAGGGCTTATGACTCTTTTATATTATTTATTGAATATTATTTGAATATTCATTCGAGGGCTTATGACTCTTTTATATTATTTATTGAATATTATTTGAATATTCATTCGAAGGCTTATGACTCTTTTATATTATTTATTAAATATTATTTGAATATTCATTCGAAGGCTTATGACTCAGTTTATATTATTTAATGAATATTATTTGAATATTCATTTGAGGATCTATGACTCCGATTATTTGCTGAAATATATTCTTTATTTTATTAAAGAATAAGGTGTTAATAATCAAACTTATTTTCGATTATTCAAATAAAGATAATACTTTCATATAAGTATATCTTTGGTTATTTAATACTCATTTCAAGTATAAGTTTTAATACTTCTACTTCAATTATTTTTATAAAGATTATTCTTTATGGGAATATTATTTAAATAATAATATTCAGTCATTTTCTAAATATTATGGGGACTGATTTACTTCATTAAATCAGCTTTACTCCAAACACTCTTTAAAGTATTTTCGAGTCTTCAAAATGATTTTTAAAAGTCAGAGCGGATCCCAAAACTCATTTTTATATTTAAGATCTTCCTTTTTAAGGGGATTTAAATACTCGCTCAAAACCTGGGGAATCCGGCTCTGTGGTGTATTTTATATTCGCAACGAGGTAGCAGTTTTGGTAAATGAATTGATTACTTGCCCAACGTTCGGGAAGTAAGCCCATCTAATTGAGTCGGCATAAACGACAGGCCGGGGTACGGTCTATGAAAGTGTAAGTGGCTGGGTGGCAGTCCATCAACGCGTGAGGGGCCGGGTAACGGTCTAGCGCGAGGTCCTAATACGGCCAGGGTGATGACCGGTGAGGAGTTCATCGATCTACAGTAGAAAAGGTTACTTATTGGTATCTTTGCCTGATCAGCAAGATATCTGGTTTATGCCAAAATTCTTTTCCTTCCAAATTCATTGGATATTGCAACTCTGTTCATACTTTACATGACAGAGGTTTTCAGGAAATGTATGGGAGATATATATATGAATATATTTATATATTGGGACTTAATGAAGTATCTCATAACTTCATTATTTATAATGATATTCAAAGATTGAATCTATTCAAATCTTGTCTTGTAGTCTCATCTATGTGATGAACCTTTGAAACTGATTATAACTTGAACGGGGGTAGTTCAAGTAGTATTTGGGAAAGATATAAGTATTTTGGGGTATCTTGTAACTTCATCTTTAAACTTATATCTAGTTAATGATTGTCTTATGAATGACAAAGATTTTCGGAAAAATGTTGAGACAAGGTTAGATATATGAGATCACCTTGCAACGATATTTTTTTATATATACAGTTATAAACTGGAACTCTGTGTGTATTATGCATGGAAGAGGACTTCCCATATTTTGAAAAGTATATATGTATGTATATATATACTGAATATTTTGCGACTTCATCGCATTAAGATATCAACTTGGTTCATTTCTTTTGACCAAGACTTTCATGAGTACTATGAGAAGGCTCATATACTATTAATCATTATACATATTATTTTGGCGGGCTTGCTGCTCACCCTTGCTTTATTTCTTCATCACACAACAACAGTTAGGAAAGATGGCCAGACTCCAGCAGACCCAGCGCAAGCGCGTGGGAAGCGTCCCGCGTCTTCCCGTTGATGTTGTAGCTGCTATAGCTGCAGAGGTAGATCTATTGTAGATCAGACCATCTACTTTTGAGAATCAATTATGTATAATTATAACTTGTGGCAGATAATGACAATTAACTGTAAATTTATCAAGTAATCATTTTGGGTTGTAATAACTTTTAAATTGTGGATTCAAAGACTTGTACTTATTTAAATTTCATCTCTGAGACTATAATGGGTTGTGGTATGTGTTAGTGTGGGGTCACAGCATAAGGTTATTTATTATTAATTAAGTGAAGTGATATTGTGGAAAGAAAGACCGTGACGACCCGGATCCCCGACCCCGGATCTGGGGGTGTTACAATCCCTTCTAATCTCTTTGATTAGCTTCTAATTGTTTGCCTAATGACCGCTGATCTGTTATACGGTTCGCTTAACTTTCGTTTTCGTTTATCGTTTGAGGGATCATACCCGGGATCTTATTACTTAGGTTCCCTTAACCTTTCTCAATACATTATATTCCTTTTTATGATCCTCTATTATAATCCTTTAATTTAAATCCTTTTTATCCTGTTACCTTATACTCAATTCTCTCCGTATCTAGTGTATTTCCGGGAAAAATCAAAGTGTTCGGAATTGGATTCTGACGATCTTTGCATACACTTATATACCATATAGAGTACTAATAAAACCTCAGAATATCCATATCAGAACCCCTACATAGTGTGGCATGAAAAATTTTCTCAATCAGCAAAAACACTATTCATAAGGGTTTCAAAAAAAAATTCCCAAAAATTGGGGTTATTACAGTCTCCCCTCCTTAAAAGGATTCCGTCCCGGAATCAGATAGAAATGAATAGGGATACTTTCTTAGTATTGCACTTTCTAACTCTCAAGTCAATTTTCCCACATTGTGGTTCTACCATCAAACTCTTACTAGTTTGATAACCCTTCTCCTAAGCACTCGTTCCTTCTTAATCTATACCCTTCCTGGTTGCTCCATATAGGTTACGTCTGGTTGCATGTCTATGCGCTCCTATGCCCCTATTTATCTGGCATCCGAATTACACTTCCTTAACATTGATACGTGAAACACGTTATGACTTGCTACATGTTCTGGGGTAAGGCTAGCTCATATGCTAACTTCCCAATACTTCTTAATATATCCAAGGGTCCAACAATTGGTGGACTTAGCTTTCCTTTCTTTCCGAATCTCATTAATTCTTTTCAAGGGAATACTTTTAACAATACAAGGTTGCCTCCTTCCTATTCTTTGTCCTTTCGTGTCAAATCGACATACTTCTTATGTCCTTCCTGGCTACTACCAGTCATCCTCTGATTAGATCTATTATATCCCTGGTCCTTTGGACTACTGCGGGTCTGAGCATCTTGCGCTCTACAACTTCATCCTAACATAAGGGAGATCGACATTGTCTTCCCTCAAGGATCTCATAAGGCGATACCTCAATACTGATATATGATCTATTGTCATAAGAAAACTCAACCCGTGTTAAGTGATCATTCCAATTTCTTTAAAGTCTATTGCACAGACTCTCATTATAGCTTTTAGCATTAGAGCTTTTGCTTCTCACTACCCATCCTTTTCCAGTTCGTAGTCGCTACTACCTTCCGTTCCTAATATTATACTAGTTATACTTTTGCTCGTTAGCGTTCTATAACCTTTTAATAACCACGTCAACCTTAGTATCATGAATGTGTTTCCATTCCGAATACTACCACAACTTTATTACTCCTTTTTTAGCTGTTTCTATTTCCCAAAGTTTGATCAATCATATAGAAGTAAAGGAATTTGTTGAGAGATCACTATGATCATGAACACTTGTTCTATTGCATAGTTAGTACAGAAGGTGGCCAGCCTTTAGTACTTGACAAGCAATTAAACAACATGTGGTATCCTACTAGGCTTCTATCACAAAGATAGATAGTCATTCGGCAATACCTCCCCTTCTGGAAGGGTTGTTCTTCTCAGTTTATATGAAATGAAAAGAAGAGAAAAGGACGAACTGAAGAGAATTGTATATATGAAAAAATATACTGCCACAAAATATCTGGCTTGGAACCTACCTCTGAACTATAGAGGTTTGTCATAGGAGAACAAAACATATAAGTATTATAGCATCGTATTTCACATGCCTATATATTTTTGCTATTCCGTCCATCATTCTATGGACCCATGCTCTTCCTCGAGCTTATACACAATCACCTTTGAAACTCCCTTGATATCGAAAATCGAATATGGGATCTCATTCTAGACATCATCATTACTTGAATTCTATGCTTGCACCGTAACCTTCCTCGTATAATAATACGGCTCTCTATTGATAAGAAAGAATAAATATTCAATAGGTAGATACTCTACTTAATTAGTCTATCAATGATAACTTATACACTACCACGACCCGATTAGTGGTACTCAATCTCAACATCCATTCCAATACAACTCTCATGGTTGTAAGCAGCTCATTACTCGCAGAATCATTGCTGCATTACTATGGTCCATCACTGACCTACTGTAGTCATTCATTTTCCATGAAGACTTAATAGCTAACCATACGGAGTCCATACATCTCGTATCTAATTCTTCTAAGGAGGTAACATAATCACCATTCATGATTCATGAAGAACACTCCTGATCCTGACATACATACATGACATGAAGCAGATAAAATTGCAGAAGAGTTTCAATCAAGGCAACGATAGCAGGTTAATACCATTCTTAATCATATGCCTTCAATAGAAGACTTAACTCAAAGGTTCGTTTAGTCCTTTTTGAAATATGGTCCTGGATTATTCTCAAGATAGGATCTTCTGAGATAGATAGCCCGCTCATGGCGATTACACGAATTAAACCTTTACCAACTACTATTACGGTTGGGTATTGCACAGTCATCAGAAGGAATGTTAATCTTCCAAACCATAATACAACCTTCACAGCTTTAACCATCATCACTGTATTCCTCTCGCACGAGCGCCTATAATTATTCTCTTACATTTAAAGCGTCGGCCACCTCTTTGGCCTTTCCTGATAGTAAAATTTCCTTATAGTCAATTTCATTTTAACCACTTTCACAAATTTTCTACCCTATTTCCGATCACTGCTTGAGTGAAGATGTTTTCCATAAGTTATTGCCTCAGTCTTTAAAGGCTAATCACTGTCAAGACTGATTCTCAATCATACTTAGAACATCTTTTATCCTGGGCCCTAATTGCCCTGAACAATTTCGACCTTTACTGGTTCGATTCATACTTTCTCGTGGTTCAACACGTGCCCCACTTGGCATTATTATAATTACGTCATATTTCCTTTATCCACATTTCTATTCTTGAGAATTTTGAATATTACCTTTTTCCTTATAAAACCTCTAAGGTTATCCTTCAATCGTTCCTCCTGTATTCCCTAGATACAGGGCATATCACAATACCATTTACTAATACTAGAACCATTGTCTATATACTTCTGAAAAATTTCTCCACTGATTCTTGAAGGTTGTTGTTACCTTAACCCTTTCCAAATCATACTGTCAAAACTCATACTGTCCCTATTAAGGGTGACATGCCAACCTTTATGCAGTCCCCTAGGATTCATTTTAAGTTACCAATGTTCTATCCTTAATTCCACCTTTAAAAGGTACCTGCATCCTTCCACGGATAAATCAAGTCATATATCCTTGAGAGATTATCTTATTCATCATTCCCACCTCGATAGTCTATACCTAACTTCATAATAGCATCCTTATTCAAATTGAGGTCAATCCATATGGCCTCCAAAAGATAACAATGGTCATCCGCTTTTCTTTCCTGATTTGGTAATGATAACATGGATGTTCTGGAAGATATTGGTCATGTTCAACGTGAACTTCTTCTTAATAATTCCTTATTTACTTTTGTTGTTTATCTCAACAGTCACCTCAATGTTGGGATATCTCTCATACCTGGCGTCTCCCTTTCTGAGTATCGAGTCACCGGTCTTACATTTCACATTATTGAAGGTCACTTCCTTCATCCAATTTTTCCTACTTTCTTACTTTCTTGTCTCTTTAGTCTATCCGCATCTTATTATTTATCCTTCGAACTATCTAAAGGTTTCCTTGAATCCTCCCAACTTAAAGGGGATAAAATGTACATAACTCGTATGCCTTCAACCATCAACTTTAACTCATGGTGAATCACCCTCATACCAATGATTACATACTTTCCTATTTCTATTGCTACGAGTCTTTAGGGTTTCCTCATACCCGACTCCCTTATCATACCTCAAACTCTATTGCCTTTATATCCCTTTCCACTTCAGTTCCTTTTTATTTCCCTTTCTCTTATCATTATTTCATGAACCAACACAACATAAGCATTGATTTCAAACATCCCGTCATTCTGGATTCGTGTCCTGAACGAATCTTGACAACTTTTACAACTTAGATTCATAATTCATTATACTCATTTGCCTTTGTTCTGGCTCTAAAGCTTTTACTCTATCTCTATAACCTTGGGAAGTACCTTCCTGAAAACAATTGACTGAACTTTAATCAGTTTATTATAATCTCTTGCTTCGTGCCTTCCTTGGCCTTTCACCGGCGGGTGGCCTCTCTCTTAGGAGGGTAAGTGACAAAAACAGTCTTTTGTGATTCGTCAATCATTTAGAATCTCAATTGATTCCTCTATTTCCTTTAGCCAGGTTCTTGCCTCGACTAGGTCAACCTATTTCTTGGAACTCTGAGAGCTTAGAGACTTAAAGGTCCTAAAAGAATTTCCTACTGCATTGTTTCCTCAAGGTGGTGGTTGGGGATAATAGTCTAAGTTCTTTTCACACAGGTCCATGAATTGTCGTATAGGAGTACCGTCTCGAGTCTCCTTTCCTTTCTCGACTTTCTGTTTCCTTAGTACGAAATGTTTCATCCTTTTCCCATACTTGGGGTTATCTTATACGTTAAAATCCTCATTTTCCACTTCATTATGTTATGGGTTCCTTCTATCTTGATGGCGTCCTCCCTGACTATCACATTCAGGGTTTGCCCTTAATCTTATTCCTTGAACTATGACTTTCATCTAAGATCTCATCTTTAAGCTCTTGAACATTTGGAACCCAAATTCTATAGGAATACCTCATTATTCCCTTATCATTTTTCTCGGTATTAATCTCATATCTATTTGTTGGCTCTCTGCCTTCATTCTTCACTTTTTCTCGCACAATATGTTCTTTTTCGATAATTCGGACTGTATTGCAATCTCAAACAGCTTTTCGGTACCGGCTCCGGTTACCTTCACTACTATTTCCAAAATCTCTTATAAACTCTCCCAAAGACATTATCATCTTGAGTCTCTCCTTTTTACTAAGGGCATCAGCCACCATATTGGCTTTCCCCGAATCATAAAGAATCTCCCAATCATAATTCTTGATTAGCTCTAACCGCCTCCTCTGGCGTATGTTGAGCTCTTTCTACGTAAAAATGTACTAGAGCTCCTATGGTTTGTGAATCTCGCACTTCTCTCCATACAAGTAGTGCCTCCAATCTTTAGGGCAAAACTATTGCCATGAGCCCAAGCTCATAGGTGGGGATATCGAATTTTATATTCCCTTAATTGTCTTGACGTGTACGCGATTACCTTGCTGTGCTGTATAAGAAGCACCCTAATTCCTTATGTGAAGCATCACTACACTTCACAAAATCTCATTTTCTATCCGGCAACGCCAACATAGGGAACGTCACCAATCTTTGCTTCGGTTCTTAAAAGTTGTACTCGCATTTCTCTGTCCATTCAAACTTCTCAGTCTTACGAGTAAGCCGCGTTAAAGGGGCTACTATCTTTACAAACTTGAACGAACCTCTGGTAGTGACCGACCAATCCTACCTCTGGGAGTTGCCCTAACCATGGTCATCAATTCCTCAGTGGTCCTTTTATTCATTCTTGTCAGGATCCTCCATGAGATCCTCCTCAGCCACAATCCTTTCCGGAATAACATCCTCAACCGCAATATTCTCTATCTGAACCTCATCCGGTCCCTCATTAGGGTACTCCATCGGATTCACAATTTGATCTCCAACTTGTAATAAAACATCCTCATGCTGATGCTCCTGAACCTCAAGGTTCGGTGCCCCGCTGCCCTATACGAGAACGAACTATGATACTATCACAATACTTATAAGGGTTCTCATAAGGGTTTTAACTATCAGTGCTACGTTAGGTAGCCCGACTATGAACTTGGCAAGAGTTCTTATTATCTTAGTGAACTTATTATCTTAACGTCCCATCATCTCTGAGGTTTATAACGCTTAGCTCTGATACCACTTCTGTAACACCCCCAAATCCGGGGTCGGGGATTCGGGTTGTCACGAGTTCCATTTCCCTTAATAACACCCAATATTAATAATTACTCAACTACTCTGTACTGTGACCCCACAATAAACACACACACCACACGTTATAGTCTCAGAGATGAACATCCAAAAATAACCACAAGTCATTTTATTCCACAATTATATGTCAATACACCCTAACAAGGTTTCTGAATAAATTTACATTTCTTTGCCATTATTACAATTGATAAAGATACATAAGTCTGGTACATTATTAGTTGAAAACTTAGCCTATTGGTAATTTCTACCTCAGCTACAGCGGCCTCAACGCTTCCAGAAAGCTGCGGAACGTTTCCTATCTGCTTGTGAATTGGGAGCTTGGTCATGTTCATCTTATCTATCTGATGTTGTGTGATGAAAGAAGAAAGCAAGGGTGAGCAGCAAGCCCACCAAAATAATATGTATAATGATTAACAATATATGAGCCTACTCATAATACTCATGAAAGTCTTGGTCAAAAGAAATGAACCAAGTTGATATCTTAATGCGATGAAGTCGCAAAATATTCAGTATATATATACATATATACTTTTCAAAATATTGGAAGTCCTCTTCCATGCATAATATACACAAAGTCCCAGTGTATAATTGTATAAAAAAATATCGTTGCAAGGTGATCTCATATATCTAACCTTGTCTCAACGTTTTTCTGAAAATCTTTGTCATTCATAAGACAATTATTAATTAGATATAAGTTTAAAAGATGAAGTTACAAGATACCCCAATATACTTATATTTTTCCCAAATACTACTTGAACTACCACCGTTCAAGTTATAATTAGTTTCAAAAGTTCATCACATAGATGAGACTACAAGACAAGATTTGAATAGATTCAATCTTTGAATATCATTATAAATAATGAAGTTACGAGATACTTCATTAAGTCCTGACATATATATACACCTATATATATATACATTTCCTGAAAACCTCTATCATGTAAAGTATGAACAGAATTGCAATATCCAATAAATTTGGAAAGGAAAGAATTTTGGCATAAACCTGATATCTTGCTGATCAGGAAAAGATACCAATAAGTAACCTTTTCTACTAGTAGATGGACGAATTCCCCACTGGTCATCACCTTGGTCTCAATAGGACCTTATGCTGGACTGCCACTCAGCCACTTATGTATTTGATGGACTCCCACTGAGCCACTTACACTATCATGGACGCCCACTAAGCCCATGTTGCTTATGCCGACTCGATAGATGGACTTACTTCCCGAACGTTGGGTAAGTAATCAATTCATTTACCAAAACTGCAACCTTGTTGCGAATATAAAATACACCACAGAGCCGGATCCCTTAGATTTTTGAGCGAGTATTCAAGTCCCCTTAAAATGGAAGATCTTGAATTTGAAAATAAGTTTTGGGATCCGCTCTACCCTTTTTAAATTCATTTTGAAGACTCGAAAACATTTTTAAGAATGTTTGGAGTAATGCTGATTTATGAAATAAATCAGTCCCAATATTGAAAGAAATATCTGAATATTATTATTTAAATAATATTCCCATAAAGAATAATGGAGGTAGAAGTTGGAAAACTTATACTCGAAATGAATAGCAAATAATCAAAGATATACTTATACGAAAGTAATATCTTTATTTGAATAATCAAAAATAAGTTTGATTATCGACACCTTATTCTTTAATAAAATAAAGAATATATTTCAGTAATAAGCGGAGTCATAATACCTCGAATGAATATTATAAATAATATTCATTAAATAAAATAAAGGAGTCATACATCCTCAAATGAATATTCAAATAATATTCAATAATAAAATAAAGGAGTCATAAGTCCTCGGATGAATATTTGAAATAATATTCAATAATAAAATAAAGGAGTCATAATTCCTCGGATGAATATTTGAATAATATTCATTTAATAAAATAAAGAAGTCATAAACCCTCGAATGAATATTTATAATAATATTCATTAAATAAAATAAAGTTATCGAATAAACCTTATTCGATTAATAGTTTTGAAAACTATAACCATATATATATATAAATATATATGTATATATATACATATATACAAAATCTACTCGGGATCCTCGACTCCCGGTTTAGAAAATATTTCCACCTTTTGGGTCCCTATACTAAGGGTATATGCAAGTTACCGCTATCCTCTAGCATAGGTATTATCAACTGAATCAACAGATATATATAGCAAGAATACGAAACAGGCATGCATATATATATATATATATATCATAGCAGCATGCTTCAATATATTGCAACATTTGCTAATTAACCAACATGCATCTATCGCAAGATAATGCAAATACATATATACATCACAACAACAGTATAACGGGTAGAAAACTTGCCTGAGCAACTTGGGGTGAAAAAGGCTCGGGACGAGTCTGGTAACCTATAAACAACAAGTAAGTTGGAATTAAACCAAAGTCACTTGTAAATCTATACTCTAACCAACTCAGACTCTAACGCTCGTTTTGCGCTTACTGATTCACTTAAGTCACTCGAGTACCCTCGGCTCCACCATTTTTAATAATTTAACCTTTACGAGTTTTAAGGCGATTCCTTCGAGAGTGTCTTACCAACTGCCTAACACATTTACCATAAATGTTTCATACTTCAATTAGTCCTTTTTGGTCTTTAACCTATGTTTCAAAGTAAGGCGAGGGGAAAAGTTTCGTTCGCGAAATGCCGTTACTTAAAACGGTCGTTTCTCCTAAACCGTGCATCGGAATCGAACGAACCACATATCAAAATGAAGCTCGTAACACGAGCTATCTAGACATGGCAATGGTCATAATCTAGCAGGGGGTTCTCGGGTCCTAATGTTATGCACAAAAACAGTCTAAAGAAAATCGGACGTTACGACGGCTATGTTTACGTGATTTCCCAAATTTAAACCATTCAAAACCAACCACAATTCAACCCCAAATCAATCATACAACCAACATCCATCTAAAACACACTCCAACAGCCCCATCAAATCAATGTTACCAATTCATACTTATTTCTCAATTATGAACTAAGAGTTTTACTTAAGTTCATTGACTAATTAACCAAGATTTCCAACTCCAAAAATATCACAAAATCAACCAATCTCTAAACACAAAATAATCATGCCTCTCACCAACTAAAATACTCATAACAAGCTTTAACATGATTACACACCCATTACCCTAACCCTTCATCTAAACATTAGGAAATCTAAACAACAAAACTTAAAGCTAAGATCATGAAGAGTTATACCTTCCATGAAGCTTTTAATCCATGAAAGATCCTTGGAATGCCCATGGAAGCCTTAATCTAACCTCCTACAGGCTTGTTCTTTCAAAGAAATCAAGAACACAAAAATTATTTTCAAGAAAGTACTATTCACCATCTTCTTTCTTGATTTATAGAAAAAGATTGGCTTGGAATTAGAAACTTAAACTTATAGGAAGTATGTAACTTAACTAGGAGAAGCTAGGATAATTACCTTGCTAAATAGTAAGTGGAGGAGCTTGGACTTTCATTTTTTAAGAAAAGAGGCCGAGAGCTTGAAGAAGAAAATGGGGGTTTTGTGTTTTTTGATGAAAATGAAATGTTTTGGCTTGGTTGGTTGCTTTTTGTCTTATTTTTGGTTAATTACTTTTCTAGCCTTGACTTTGTGTGGTTTTAAATCAACCACATCTCCTTCCCCTTATGTCATGCTTATGTCACATTGCTATGTCATCATCTCTTCTAATCTCGTTGATTAGCTTCTAATTTTTTGCCTAATGACCGCTGATCTGTTATACGATTCGCTTAACTTTCGTTTTCGTTTATCGTTTGAGGGATCATACCCGGGATCTTATTACTTAGGTTCCCTTAACCTTTCTCAATACATTATATTCCTTTTTATGATCATCTATTATAATCCTTTAATTTAAATCCTTTTTATCCTGTTACCTTATACTCAATTCTCTCCGTATCTAGTGTATTTCTGGGAAAAATCAAAGTGTTCGGAATTGGATTCTGACGATCTTTGCATACACTTATATACCATATAGAGTACTAATAAAACCTCAGAATATCCATATCAGAACCCCTACATAGTATGGCATGAAAAATTTTCTCAATCAGCAAAAACACTATTCATAAGGGTTTCAAAAAAAAATTCCCAAAAATTGGGGTTATTACAATTAACATGTTAATATCATAAACATCCAATTTGACATCCTTTAACAATCTCTTGGTACCACTTTCATACGAGTCAATATTGGTCCACATTTTCACTCTAATCTACCATGCAAGTCACTTTAAACCGTATTAGAGTAATTTTACACCTTATAAGACTCACTTTCAACCATATATTGGTAGAATTAACATGTTAAAATCATAAACATCCAATTTGACATCATTTAACCATCTCTTGGTACCACTTTCATACGAGTCAATATTGGTCCACATTTTGGCTCTAATATACCATGCAAGTCACTTTAAACCGTATTAGAGTAATTTTGCATCTTATAAGACTAACTTGCCAACATATAATGGTAGAATTAACATGTTAACATCATAAACATCCAATTTGATATCCATTAACCATTTCTTGGTACCACTTTCATACAAGTCAATTTTGGGCCATATTTTGGCTCTAATCTACCATGTAAGTCCCTTTAAACCATATTAGAGTAATTTTGCACCTTATAAGCCTCACTTTCAACCATATATTGGTACAATTAATATGTTATCATCATAAACATCCAATTTGACATCCTTTAACCACCTCTTGGTACCACTTTCATACGAGTCAATTTTGGTCCACATTTTTGCTCTAATCAACCATGTAAGTCACTTTAAACCATATTAGAGTAATTTTGCATCTTATAAGACTCACTTTCAACCATATATTGGTAGAATTAACATGTTAACATCATAAACATCCAATTTGACATCCTTTAACCATCTCTTGGTACCACTTTCATAAGAGTCAATATTGGTCCACATTTTGGTTCTAATCTACCATGCAAGTCACTTAAAACCATATTAGAGTAATTTTGCACCTTATAAGACTAACTTGCCACCATATATTAGTAGAATTAACATGTTAACATCATAAACATCAAATTTGACATCCTTTAACCATCTCTTTGTACCACTTTCATACGAGTCAATTTTGGTCCACATTTTGTCTCTAATCAACAATGTAAGTCACTTTAGACCATATTAGAGTAATTTTGCACCTTATAAGACTCACTTTCAACCATATATTGGTAGAATTAACATGGTAATATCATAAACATCCAATTTGACATCCTTTAACAATCTCTTGGTACCACTTTCATACGAGTCAATATTGGTCCACATTTTCGCTCTAATCTACCATGCAAGTCACTTTAAACCGTATTAGAGTAATTTTACACCTTATAAGACTCACTTTCAACCATATATTGGTAGGATTAACATGTTAAAATCATAAACATCCAATTTGACATCATTTAACCATCTCTTGGTACCACTTTCATACGAGTCAATATTGGTCCACATTTTGGCTCTAATATACCATGCAAGTCACTTTAAACCGTATTAGAGTAATTTTGCATCTTATAAGACTAACTTGACAACATATAATGGTAGAATTAACATGTTAACATCATAAACATCCAATTTGACATCCTTTAACCATTTCTTGGTACCACTTTCGTACAAGTCAATTTTGGTCCACATTTTGGCTATAATCTACCATGTAAGTCCCTTTAAACCATATTAGAGTAATTTTGCACCTTATAATACTCACTTTGAACCATATATTGGTACAATTAACATGTTAACATCATAAACATCCAATTTGACATCCTTTAACCACCTCTTGGTACCACTTTCATATGAGTCAATATTGGTCCATATTTTGGTTCTAATCTACCATGCAAGTCACTTTAAACCATATTAGAGTAATTTTGCACCTTATAATACTAACTTGCCACCATATATTGGTAGAATTAACATCTTAACATCTTAAACATCAAATTTGACATCCTTTAACCATCTCTTTGTACCACTTTCATACGAGTCAATTTTGGTCCACATTTTGGCTCTAATCAACCATGTAAGTCACTTTAGACCATATTAGAGTAATTTTGCACCTTATAAGACTCACGTTCAACCATATATTAGTAGAATTAACATGTTAATATCATAAACATCCAATTTGACATCCTTTAACAATCTCTTGGTACCACTTTCATACGAGTCAATATTGGTCCACATTTTCGCTCTAATCTACCATGCAAGTCACTTTAAACCGTATTAGAGTAATTTTACACCTTATAAGACTCACTTTCAACCATATATTGGTAGAATTAACATTTTAAAATCATAAACATCCAATTTGACATCATTTAACCATCTCTTGGTACCACTTTCATACGAGTCAATATTGGTCCACATTTTGGCTCTAATATACCATGCAAGTCACTTTAAACCGTATTAGAGTAATTTTGCATCTTATAAGACTAACTTGCCAACATATAATGGTAGAATTAACATGTTAACATCATAAACATCCAATTTGACATTTTTAACCATTTCTTGGTACCACTTTCATACAAGTCAATTTTGGTCCACATTTTGGCTCTAATCTACCATGTAAGTCCCTTTAAACCATATTAGAGTAATTTTGCACCTTATAAGACTCACTTTCAACCATATATTGGTACAATTAACATGTTAACATCATAAACATCCAATTTGACATCCTTTAACCACCTCTTGGTACCACTTTCATACGAGTCAATTTTGGTCCATATTTTGGCTCTAATCAACCATGTAAGTCACTTTAAACCATATTAGAGTAATTTTGCATCTTATAAGACTCACTTTCAACCATATATTGGTAGAATTAACATGTTAACATCATAAACATCCAATTTGACATCCTTTAACCATCTCTTGGTACCACTTTCATAAGAGTCAATATTGGTCCATATTTTGGTTCTAATCTACCATGCAAGTCACTTTAAACCATATTAGAGTAATTTTGCACCTTATAAGACTAACTTGCCACCATATATTGGTAGAATTAACATGTTAACATCATAAACATCAAATTTGACATCCTTTAACCATCTCTTTGTACCACTTTCATACGAGTCAATTTTGGTCCACATTTTGGCTCTAATCAACCATGTAAGTCACTTTAGACCATATTAGAGTAATTTTGCACCTTATAAGACTCACTTTCAACCATATATTGGTAGAATTTACATGTTAACATCATAAACATCCAAGTTGACATCCTTTAACCATCTCTTTGTACAACTTTCATACGAGTCAATTTTGGTCCACATTTTGGCTCTAATCAACCATGTAAGTCACTTTAAACCATATTAGAGTAATTTTGCACCTTATAAGACTCACTTTCAACCATATATTGGTAAAATTAACATGTTAACATCATAAACATCCAATTTGACATCCTTTAACCATCTGTTGGTACCACATTCATACGAGTCAATTTTGGTCCATATTTTGGCTCTAATCTACCATGCAAGTCACTTTAAACCGTATTAGAGTAATTTTGCACCTTATAAGACTAACTTGCCACCATATAATGGTAGAATTAACATGTTAACATCATAAAAATCCAATTTGACATCCTTTAATAATCTCTTGGTACCACTTTCATATGAGTCAATATTGGTCCACATTTTGGCTCTAATCTACCATGCAAGTCACTTTAAACCGTATTAGAGTAATTTTGCACCTTATAAGACTAACTTGCCACCATATAATGGTAGAATTAACATGTTAACATCATAAACATCCAATTTGACATCCTTTAACCATCTCTTGGTACCACTTTCATACGAGTCAATTTTGGTCCACATTTTGGCTATAATCTACCATGTAATCCATTTAAACCATATTTGAGTAATTTTGCACCTTATAAGACTCACTTTCAACCATATATTGGTGTAATTAACATGTTAACATCATAAACATCTAATTTGACATCCTTTAACCACCTCTTGATACCACTTTCATACAAGTCAATTTTGGTCAACATTTTGGCTATAATCAACCATGTAAGTCACTTTAAACCATAATAGAGTAATTTTTCACCTTATAAGACTCACTTTCAACCATATATTGGTACAATTAACATGTTAACATCATAAACATCCAATTTGACATCCTTTAACCACCTCTTGGTACCACTTTCATACGAGTCAATTTTGGTCCAAATTTTGGCTCTAATCAACCATGTAAGTCACTTTAAACCATATTAGAGTAATTTTGCACCTTATAAGACTAACTTGCCACCATATATTGGTAGAATTAACATGTTAACATCATAAACATCAAATTTGACATCCTTTAACCATCTCTTTGTACCACTTTCATATGAGTCAATATTGGTCCACATTTTGGTTCTAATCTACCATGCAAGTCACTTAAAACCATATTAGAGTAATTTTGCACCTTATAAGACTAACTTGCCACCATATATTAGTAGAATTAACATGTTAACATCATAAACATCAAATTTGACATCTTTTAACCATCTCTTTGTACCACTTTCATACGAGTCAATTTTGGTCCACATTTTGTCTCTAATCAACAATGTAAGTCACTTTAGACCATATTAGAGTAATTTTGCACCTTATAAGACTCACTTTCAACCATATATTGGTAGAATTAACATGGTAATATCATAAACATCCAATTTGACATCCTTTAACAATCTCTTGGTACCACTTTCATACGAGTCAATATTGGTCCACATTTTCGCTCTAATCTACCATGCAAGTCACTTTAAACCGTATTAGAGTAATTTTACACCTTATAAGACTCACTTTCAACCATATATTGGTAGGATTAACATGTTAAAATCATAAACATCCAATTTGACATCATTTAACCATCTCTTGGTACCACTTTCATACGAGTCAATATTGGTCCACATTTTGGCTCTAATATACCATGCAAGTCACTTTAAACCGTATTAGAGTAATTTTGCATCTTATAAGACTAACTTGACAACATATAATGGTAGAATTAACATGTTAACATCATAAACATCCAATTTGACATCCTTTAACCATTTCTTGGTACCACTTTCGTACAAGTCAATTTTGGTCCACATTTTGGCTATAATCTACCATGTAAGTCCCTTTAAACCATATTAGAGTAATTTTGCACCTTATAATACTCACTTTGAACCATATATTGGTACAATTAACATGTTAACATCATAAACATCCAATTTGACATCCTTTAACCACCTCTTGGTACCACTTTCATATGAGTCAATATTGGTCCATATTTTGGTTCTAATCTACCATGCAAGTCACTTTAAACCATATTAGAGTAATTTTGCACCTTATAATACTAACTTGCCACCATATATTGGTAGAATTAACATCTTAACATCTTAAACATCAAATTTGACATCCTTTAACCATCTCTTTGTACCACTTTCATACGAGTCAATTTTGGTCCACATTTTGGCTCTAATCAACCATGTAAGTCACTTTAGACCATATTAGAGTAATTTTGCACCTTATAAGACTCACTTTCAACCATATATTAGTAGAATTAACATGTTAATATCATAAACATCCAATTTGACATCCTTTAACAATCTCTTGGTACCACTTTCATACGAGTCAATATTGGTCCACATTTTCGCTCTAATCTACCATGCAAGTCACTTTAAACCGTATTAGAGTAATTTTACACCTTATAAGACTCACTTTCAACCATATATTGGTAGAATTAACATTTTAAAATCATAAACATCCAATTTGACATCATTTAACCATCTCTTGGTACCACTTTCATACGAGTCAATATTGGTCCACATTTTGGCTCTAATATACCATGCAAGTCACTTTAAACCGTATTAGAGTAATTTTGCATCTTATAAGACTAACTTGCCAACATATAATGGTAGAATTAACATGTTAACATCATAAACATCCAATTTGACATTTTTAACCATTTCTTGGTACCACTTTCATACAAGTCAATTTTGGTCCATATTTTGGCTCTAATCTACCATGTAAGTCCCTTTAAACCATATTAGAGTAATTTTGCACCTTATAAGACTCACTTTCAACCATATATTGGTACAATTAACATGTTAACATCATAAACATCCAATTTGACATCCTTTAACCACCTCTTGGTACCACTTTCATACGAGTCAATTTTGGTCCATATTTTGGCTCTAATCAACCATGTAAGTCACTTTAAACCATATTAGAGTAATTTTGCATCTTATAAGACTCACTTTCAACCATATATTGGTAGAATTAACATGTTAACATCATAAACATCCAATTTGACATCCTTTAACCATCTCTTGGTACCACTTTCATAAGAGTCAATATTGGTCCATATTTTGGTTCTAATCTACCATGCAAGTCACTTTAAACCATATTAGAGTAATTTTGCACCTTATAAGACTAACTTGCCACCATATATTGGTAGAATTAACATGTTAACATCATAAACATCAAATTTGACATCCTTTAACCATCTCTTTGTACCACTTTCATACGAGTCAATTTTGGTCCACATTTTGGCTCTAATCAACCATGTAAGTCACTTTAGACCATATTAGAGTAATTTTGCACCTTATAAGACTCACTTTCAACCATATATTGGTAGAATTTACATGTTAACATCATAAACATCCAAGTTGACATCCTTTAACCATCTCTTTGTACAACTTTCATACGAGTCAATTTTGGTCCACATTTTGGCTCTAATCAACCATGTAAGTCACTTTAAACCATATTAGAGTAATTTTGCACCTTATAAGACTCACTTTCAACCATATATTGGTAAAATTAACATGTTAACATCATAAACATCCAATTTGACATCCTTTAACCATCTGTTGGTACCACATTCATACGAGTCAATTTTGGTCCATATTTTGGCTCTAATCTACCATGCAAGTCACTTTAAACCGTATTAGAGTAATTTTGCACCTTATAAGACTAACTTGCCACCATATAATGGTAGAATTAACATGTTAACATCATAAAAATCCAATTTGACATCCTTTAATAATCTCTTGGTACCACTTTCATATGAGTCAATATTGGTCCACATTTTGGCTCTAATCTACCATGCAAGTCACTTTAAACCGTATTAGAGTAATTTTGCACCTTATAAGACTAACTTGCCACCATATAATGGTAGAATTAACATGTTAACATCATAAACATCCAATTTGACATCCTTTAACCATCTCTTGGTACCACTTTCATACGAGTCAATTTTGGTCCACATTTTGGCTATAATCTACCATGTAATCCATTTAAACCATATTTGAGTAATTTTGCACCTTATAAGACTCACTTTCAACCATATATTGGTGTAATTAACATGTTAACATCATAAACATCTAATTTGACATCCTTTAACCACCTCTTGATACCACTTTCATACAAGTCAATTTTGGTCAACATTTTGGCTATAATCAACCATGTAAGTCACTTTAAACCATAATAGAGTAATTTTTCACCTTATAAGACTCACTTTCAACCATATATTGGTACAATTAACATGTTAACATCATAAACATCCAATTTGACATCCTTTAACCACCTCTTGGTACCACTTTCATACGAGTCAATTTTGGTCCAAATTTTGGCTCTAATCAACCATGTAAGTCACTTTAAACCATATTAGAGTAATTTTGCACCTTATAAGACTAACTTGCCACCATATATTGGTAGAATTAACATGTTAACATCATAAACATCAAATTTGACATCCTTTAACCATCTCTTTGTACCACTTTCATATGAGTCAATTTTGGTCCACATTTTGGCTCTAATCAACCATGTAAGTCACTTTAGACCATATTAGAGTAATTTTGCACCTTATAAGACTCACTTTCAACCATATATTGGTAGAATTAACATGTTAATATCATAAACATCCAATTTGACATCCTTTAACAATCTCTTGGTACCACTTTCATACGAGTCAATTGTTACACCCCCAAATCCGGGGTCGGGGATTCGGGTTGTCACGAGTTTCATTTCCCTTAATAACCCCCAATCTAAATAAACAATCAACTACTCTGTACTGTGACCCCACAATATACACACACACACCACAAGTTATAATCTCAGAGATGAATACTCAAAAATAACACAAGTCGTTTTATTTCACAATTATAAGCCATTACACCTCAAAATGGTTCTGAATAAATTTACATTTCTTTGCCATTATTACAATTCATATTATACATAAGTTTGGTTCATCAATAGTTGAAAACCTAGCCAACTGGTAGCTCCTAACTCAGCTACGATGACATCAACGCTTCCAGAAGATTGCAAAATGTTTTCTAACCGCTTGCAAATCGGGAGCTTGGTCCTGTTCATCTTGTCTATCTGATGTTGTGTGATGAAAGAAGAAAGCAAGGGTGAGCAGCAAGCCCACCAAAATAATATGTATAATGATTAACAACATATGAGCCTTCTCATAGTACTCATGAAAATCTTGGTCAAAAGAAATGAACCAAGTTTGATATCTTAATGCGATGAACTCGCAAAATATTCAGTATATATATATAAATATATACTTTTCAAAATATGGGAAGTCCTCTTCCATGTATAATACACACAGAGTTCCAGTGTATAACTGTATAAAAATATCGTTGCAAGGTGATCTCATATATCTAACCTTGTCTCAACGTTTTTCTGAAAATCTTTGTCATGCATAAGATAATCATTTACTAGATATAAGTTTAAAAGATGAAGTTACAAGATACTCCAATATACTTATATCTTTTCCAAATACTACTTGAACTACCACCGTTCAAGTTATAATTAGTTTCAAAAGTTCATCACATAGATGAGACTACAAGACAAGATTTGTATAGATTAAATCTTTGAAATATTATTAAAGGAAATGAAGTTATGATATACTTCATTAAGTTCTGATATATATATATATATCCACATATACATCTTCTTTATACATTTCCTGAAAACCTCTGTCATATAAAGTATGAACAGAGTTTGGAACATCCAATGAATTTTGGAAAGGAAAAGAATTTTGGCATAAACCAGATATCTTGCTGATCAGGCAAAGATACCAATAAGTAACCTTTTCTACTAGTAGATGGACGAATTCCCCACTGGTCATCACCCTGGTCGCAATAGGACCTTATACTGGACTGCCACTCAGCCACTTATGCATTTGATGGACTCCCACTGAGCCACTTACACTATCATGGACGCCCGTTGAGCCCATGTTGCTTATGCCGACTCAAATAGATGGATTTACTTCCCGAACGTTGGGTAAGTAATCAATTCATTTACCAAAACCGTAACCTTGTTGCGAATATAAAATACACCACAGAGCCGGATCCCTCAGGTTTTGAGCGAGTATTTAAATCCCCTTAAAAAGGAAGATCTTAAATATAAAAATGAGTTTTGGGATCCGCTCTAACTTTTAAAAATCATTTTGAAGACTCGAAACACTTTAAAGAGTGTTTGGAGTAATGCTGATTTAATGAAGTAAATCAGTCCCAATATATTTAGAAAATATCTGAATATTATTATTTAAATAATATTCCCATAAAGAATAATCTTTATACAAATAATTGAAGTAGAAGTTGTAAGACTTATTGTCACACCCCCAACTTAAATAGCGAAATAAATATAGCTATTACATCATTTTAATGAAGGATACACAACCAATCCAAGATCTTACAGTTTAGGGTTTGGAACAGCCCATCACTACCAGCTATTACATCTAATTACAAATACCGAATCCTCACAGCTATTATTACTTATTCTACCTAAGCTCGAACATAAGCATCAACATCACAGGTCTTACGGGCAGTCTGCTTGAATCTAACCATAGCTGCTAGCTGTAATATCAGGGTAAAGCAAGAAGTGAGCCAAAAGCTCAACAATAACAGTACAACGCAAAACATAAATCGAGATATACCTTTAGAAATGACAATGGAAAGACATAATCAATGATAACGAGAGATAAAAATTATGTGAGTTGGCATCATTTTGCTTGCATCAAAACAATTTTAAAATCATTCTTAATCAAAATCATTTTATGACGCTACGGATTACAGCCGGTGATCAGCCGCGAAGTAATCCCGAACCTCGCTGGGTTCTAAAACATTATTGGGAATCCCTAGGCAACTTTTAAGCCTAATATAAGTGTGGAAAGGACTCGCATCTCAGTCCAGATCCACCATTCAAAGAAAACATTTATCCCCCTTTGGGACTGAAAAATCCACATTTTAATCATTTTAAAAACTGATGCCGATTTATGACAAAATCTCTTTCGACTGTAATCATTTTTATCAAGGGATTATAGATCAACTTGAAACACTGGAAAAATGACACTAAATCTCAGGGCCATGATCCACTAGACTTTACTATATTAGGGTAATTGAGAGGTTTCCATAAACAAGAACTTTGACAAGGAAATTGAGCAAGGCTATTAGATAATATGAAAGAGTAATGCCAAACTAGGCTTAAAGCAATGGTTGTAGACAAGGTATAGGTATTAGAACATCAAGAAGATAAGCATCACTGGTTCCAATAGGATAGAGGTGTTAAAATATAAAGAAAGTGATCATCAGCTCAAGATATAACAGGGTATCAAGCTTTAGGGTAAGGATAGGGTTATCAAACAATCATGAATGAATTTAAGAAATGATTGGCTTTTAGGTATCAAGATAAAGTTTCTATCGAGGTTATTTCAAGAGTTGAATCAAAGCATCAGGGTGCAATATCAAGATTTCTCAGGGATCAATAGCATGATAATCAAAAGGATCAATAAAGTATTATAACAAATCTCTATTTTATCATGACATTAAACTATCATGAAAGACTTTTGAACTACTTGCAATACGTACTCGAGGGTTCATGGCATCTCTATGTAACTCAAAGATAAACAAAAGATACGCTTGATTTAAATATATCAAAATGACTCAGGATAATTGCATCGATATATATGAACTGTTTACAGTAAATACGAAGGTCAAGTTGAATCACTTGCCTTGAGATAGACTGGTCTGGTCTGACTGGTAGGAGCAACAACTGGAGCTTCACTCGACTTTTATGGCAAGTTTTCCCTCGTCTCGAGATCCTACATAAATAATAATAATCCTCATTATAATATATTCTTACCATCTTAACCTATTTACAACCCAAAATTAAACATGGATGGCACTTAGGCCTATACGCACTTAATTCATATCCACCATTATATTTTCAAATGTACACACGTAGCCACATAATCACATATCGTATATTAATACCAAATAACATCATATACACCATAATGCCACACTAGGCTTGGATGATCTCGACTCACCACTTAAGTCACTTGGTCGCTAACTAAACAAAGTCTTCAAATTTGGGCTTCCTAACTCAATGTGCCTTTCCTAAATTATCCAAAACCTATTGACCCTCACTTGTGCCTTTTGCTCTACTGACCTTATAGTATCTTACAACTATGGTGGTCGACCTAATACTCACTTCTAAGTGTTCTAAAGCTATGTGATAAGTGAAAGTGCTCACTGGTACAAATTTCAGAATGGTAACTAAGGTTTCTTGAGTGCATTAGACACTCTTAAACTACAAGTTTTTCTTCAAAATTTTTACACAAGACTCTCCTGACCTAAGGGCATCTCACAAGCTTGATGTGGCTCAAAGGCCTGGCTTGGGCCTTCTTGGGCCTAAGCTAAAAGTCCAAGGTTCCCCTGTTTTTCTGGGCAGAAAATGCCCTGACTTGAATTAACTTGTGACACATGGTTCTAGCTCATATCCTATGAACTATGGTTGGAAAAACTTCTCTGACATACCCTCTAACTAAGGCCCAATTGGGCCTAATGAGGGCCTACCCATGACATGGCCAAATCTCCCTATTTCTAAGTTGCAACAAAACTGTCCCCTGCTGGACAGATTTTGTTATTCTACTTGTGCACCTAACCAAATGACATGCAAACCTCCAACCAACTCCTAAAACCTATTATATACTCCCCATACTAACTTCTGGTAGCTTGGGCCTCAAAGTGCACATCAATGACATGGTCAAAACTCACTCTAAACCTCAGGGTACTAAACTGATTTTTCTGCAGAAACTATAACTCTCATTTTTCCAAGGCTTTGACTTGACAAACCTATCTAACAACAACTCAAAACTTAAACAAAGACTTATACATGGTATTCTACTGAACTAACTCCCTTTTTCTCAAAATAACCTTGGTGAGATCATCCTTACCTAAGGTGCAACTATGGCAAAACAAAAGAGACTACTCTTTACAAATCACAAACCTTTATGCTCTTGAAGCAACAAGATATATATATTTTTTTTTATAATAGATAACCACGAATTATTACCATGCAATAAGAAGTATAAATCAATATTAATACATTATTCCTACTGAAATTAAGGCTCACTAACAACATGAATCTAAATGATCAAAACTTCCAAAAAAAAATCAAAAGTGATTTACATGCATGCATGCTTTCGGATCTTTCAAGCCAAAGCAACATGATTTCCAAATAAATTTTTATCATAATTCAACATGCAAGCCTAACATGGATTACAACTAAATGATCAACTAGCATGCAAAAAGGTTTTATCAAGCTTTTACTATAAAATTCACGTTATCATCACAAAATACACAAAAATGTAACAAGGCAACAAAACACCATCCATTCGGCTCCTATCAAGTCATGGCCGAATGGATTAGGGTAAGAACAACATTTCATAAGTGTAACACTCTTATGTCTAGCCATTCTTGACCCTATGATACTATATCTCATGGTGAAAGCCTTAGATTCACAAGAATCAAGGAGGTTCACTTTGAGTTTAACAAAAACATCACCATGCAAGGTCAAAACATAGGTTTTTCACTCTAAACTTTTGAAATATATATAAGAATAACATATAGGGAGTAAAATTACTTGGATATAAGATGATTTTTTGAGTGAGAGTTGAAGAAAGAAGGGGATGGGGCTCGGTTTTGGTGGTTGCCGAGAGGGGAGGGGAAAAACCGAGAGGTGAGGGAGGAGGGAGGGAGAAGAGAGTGAAGTGGTGGGGTGAAGTGAGGTGATGATCACTTCTTGGACTTGTTTTTATGCATTGATTTGACTATAATGTGAGTGGGTTTGAGATTTTACAAGAGTAACCCTCCAATATAGTTAGGTAGATTTGCATGCAAGGGTAAAGGGGTAAATTAGTTAGCAAAATGTGAGTTAGTGGGGTTGAGAATGTCTTCTTTGCCCTTTGATTAAATAGAAGAGAGTTTGCATGCAAGGTTATTCATGTAATTTGATAAATATGACAACTAAAATTTATAATGATTTATTTTTATAAAATAAAATACAAGTTCAAAAATTATAAAATTTATACCATAAATTAACTTGTATTTTTAGAGACTTTATAAAATCATTTTCAAAATTTATGAACAAAATGCCTTTTAAAAGAAGATTTTTCCAAAGCTTAGAATATTCCTTATAAATCAAAAATAAAGAAATTAAATAAACTCTTGCTTTGAAAAATCATATACTACCCAAAGCAAATTTATAATGCAGAAATTTTCACTCACACATACGTACAATCATTGAATATATTTTCATTTGACTTAATATTATACCAAATTCACAAATAATATTACATAAAATGCCGGTCGTAACATCCTCTCCCCCTTAAGGGATTCTGTCCCCAGAATCTAAGAGAACAGATGAGGATACCGGGAACGCATATCAGACTCTAACTCCCAAGTCAACTCTTCGACCTTAGGGTTCCTCCAAAGTACTTTTACTAACTTTACTGACTTATTTCTAAGACTCTTTACTTGCCAGTCGAGTATTTTAACCGGTTGCTCCACAAATGACAGGTCTGCCTGAATTTCTACGGGTTCATATTCTATCACATGGCTAGTGTCAGGATTATATTTCTTAAGTAACGACACATGGAACACATTATGCACATGCCGATACTGAGGTGGTAAGGCCAACTCGTAGGCCACCTTTCCTACTTGACTCAAAATCTTAAAAGGACCTATGTATCTAGGTGCTAACTTTCCTTTCTTGCCATATCTCATCAACCCTTTCCTAGGTGACACCTTTAGCAACACAGCTTCGCCAATTTGGAATTGAACATCCTTACGCGCTGGATCCGCATACTTCCTCTGTCTATCTTGAGCAGCAAGCAACCTTTTCTGAATTAACTTGACTGAGTCATGCAACTGTTGTACCAATTCTGAGCCGAGAATTCTTCCTTCTCCTACTTCATCCCAACTTGTTGGTGATCTACATTTTCGCCCGTACAAAGCTTCATATGGTGGCATGCCGATACTGGAATGATAGCTGTTGTTATATGAGAATTCAATCAATGGCAGGTGGTCGTCCCAACTTCCTGCAAAATCGATTGCACAACTGCACAACATGTCTTTGATTGTTTGAATCGTCCTTTCGCTCTGACCATCAGTCTGCGGGTGATACGCCGTGCTCATATTCAACTTCGTGCCAAGACATTCCTGGAATTGCTTCCAGAATCTCGAGTTAAATCGGGGATCTCTGTCTGAAACTATTGATACGGGTACTCCATGCCTCAATACGATTTCGTGCACATACAGATGAACCAACTTGTCCAGTGACGACTTCTCATTTATTGGAAGGAAATGCACCGACTTCGTAAGACGGTCAATTATAACCCATATTGCGTCATGTCCGGATTTTGTTCGCAGTAGTCCTACTATAAAGTCCATAGCGATATTTTCCCATTTCCATTCTGGAATCTTCAGGGGCTGAATTAATCCGCTTGGTCGTTGATGTTCTGCCTTTACTTTCTGACAAGTATAGCACTTCGCAACCCATTCTGCCACGTCTCGCTTCATATTTGGCCACCAAAAGTTCTTCTTTAAGTCTTGATACATCTTGGTGCTTCCCGGGTGGATTGAAAATTTCGAATGGTGGGCTTCACGGAGGATCTTATTCTTTAATTCAGGTACATGAGGAATCCATATTCTGGATGAAAACCTTAGTATTCCTTGCTCATCCCTTTTAGTATTAATCTCTTCTCCAGATAACTGATTTTTCTCTTTTTCCATTACTTCCTCTTGACACTTCTTTATCTTTTCCATTAGTGTTGGCTGAAAGGTCATTGCACAACAAACTTCTTTGACTTTCCCATAAGCACAAAGTTCCAATTCCAATTTTTCCGATTTCTTCAGATAACTCTTTTGATGTTATCATCATATTCAATCTCTCCTTCCGACTCAGCGCATCGGCCACTACGTTCGCCTTTCCAGGATGGTAATTTATCGAACAGTCATAGTCCTTGATCAATTCCAGCCATCTCCTCTGCCTCATATTGAGCTCTTTCTGAGTAAAAATGTACTTTAAACTCTTGTGATCCGTGTAGATTTCACACTTCTCTCCATAGAGATAGTGTCTCCAAATCTTGAGTGCGAACATTATGGCGGCTAGTTCCAAGTCATGCGTCGGATACTTTAACTCGTGCGGCTTCAACTGTCTTGACGCATATGCTATATTACCTTACTGTGTTGCATCAACACACAACCCAAACCCTTATGTGAAGCGTCGCTGAATATTACAAAATTCCCTTGATCATCTGGAAGTACCAACACCGGAGCTGTTACCAACTTCTGTTTTAACTCTTGAAAGCTATTTTCATATTATGCACTCCATTCAAACTTTTGATTCTTTCTGGTTAACTTGGTCAATGGCGTGGCGATCTTCGAGAAATCCTTGACGAATCTTCTATAGTATCCGGCCAATCCTAGAAAACTTCGCACTTCCGTAGGAGTCTTTGGCCTCTCCCAACTCATAACTGCCTCAATCTTCGCCGGATCCACTTTAACTCCCTCATTTCCAATAACATGCCCCAAAAATTGAACTTCCTTTAACCAAAACTCACATTTGGTAAACTTGGCATACAACTTCTCTTGTCGGAGTATCTCCAATGCTATCCAGAGGTGCTGCTTATGTTCTTCTTCCGACTTAGAATAAATAAGGATGTCATCAATAAATACCACGACAAATTTATCCAAATACTTCTTAAATACTCGATTCATCAGATCCATAAATGCGGCCGGAGCGTTGGTCAATCCAAACGGCATTACTAGGAGGAATTCATAATGCCCATATCTGGTCCTAAATGCGGTCTTGGGAATATCTTCTTCCTTGATCTTTAATTGATGGTATCCCGATCTCAAATCAATCTTCGAAAAGCATTTTGCTCCCTTTAACTGATCAAAAAGGTCATCTATCCTTGGTAGCGGGTAGCGGTTCTTGATCGTTACTTTATTCAACTCCCGGTAATCTATGCATAGACGCATACTCCCATCTTTCTTCTTCACAAAGAGAACAGGTGCTCCCCATGGCGACGTACTTGGTCGTATCACTCCCTTATCCAATAATTCTTGTAGCTGGCTCGCCAACTCTTTCATTTCTGCTGGTGCCATCCTATACGGATCCTTTGAAACTGGTTCCGTGCCTGGAGCAAGGTTGATCTCGAACTCAATTTGTCGATCTGGTGGTAAGCCTGGTAGTTCGTCGGGAAACATATCGGGGAACTCATTAACTACAGGAATATCTTCCATGCTGGGGCTGCCTCTCTCTGAATCCACTACATATGCTAGGAACGACTCACAACCTTTTCTAAGTAACTTCTTAGCCTGAATAATTGTAAGAAATAGTTGCTCTTGCCTCTGCCCCTTAAATACTACCTTCTTTCCACTCTTCGTCTTTAAATACACTCTCTTGGTCTTACAATTTATCTGAGCGCTATTCTCTCCTAACCAATCCATTCCTAAAATTATATCAAACTCTCCCAGCTTGAAGAGTATCAAGTTGGCTGAGAACTTATATCCCGAAATATCAATCTCACATTTTGGACAAAATTGATTCACAGGAATCTTCTCTTGGTTCGCAATTACCACATTTACTACCTCACTCATAACCGTTTTATCACATTGGAGCTTATCAACGAAAGATTCTGATATGAAAGATCTTGTTGCTCCCGAATCAATCAATACTTTAGCTTTGACATTATTGAATAAAAGTGTACCTGCTATCACCTCAGAATTCTGAACAGCATCTTTCATCTGCAGATCAAATGTCCTTGCTGTTGCTTGCGGGGTTGGTGCGGGTGGTGGAGGTAATGCCAATACCTCAGCTGGCACGCTTGCACTGGTACTTGTCACGTTCATCAGAGCTCTGACTGGTCCTGTTGCCTTACACTCCCTAGCCATGTGTCCAGTCTTCCCACACTTGTAACACGTAACTCCTGGCTTCGGCATCTTGCACTCGTTTGCCAAATGTCCCTTCTGATTGCACCTATAACAGGTCATACTCAGCTTATTGCATACTCCGGGGTGCCTTCTTCCACAGTGCTTGCATTCTGGCCTCTGGAACCTGTTTTCTCCAACTTGCCCTTGGCTTGCCTGATTGTTCCCTTTTGATTCTTGCCTTTTGCCCAAATTTCCCTTCCTTTGAAAATTTCCGCCCTTCTGGAAATCAATCCTCTTTACATTCTGATCTTGCGAACTTCCAGCTTCAGACTTTTCTCCATAAAATGGAACCTTCCTCTTCTTGTTATCCCTCTCTTTCCTTGACTGCATCCCATTATTCTCAATCAGAGCAGCTTTCTGTACTACTCCCGCATAAGTTTCAAGCTCAAACATAGCCACCCTATCTCTGATCCAAGGCTCCAATCCTTGCTGAAATTTCTTTGCTTTTTCTTCCTCAGTGCTAGTATACTTCATCACAAACCTTGACAACTCAGTGAACTTCTTCTCATATTCCAGTACAGTCATGTTCCCTTGCTTTAACTCAAGAATTTTTAGCTCCATCTGATTCTGCATGTACTTAGGGTAATACTTGTCCAGAAATAACTTCTTAAATCTCTCCCAAGAAACCTGCTGAGTGACTTCCATAGCTTTTACTGATTCCCACCAATAGATGACTTCTCCCTTCAAGAAGTAAGTGGCATACGGCGTCTTCTGATCGTCTCCTAATTGTACCAACTCAAAAGCCCTTTCCATCTCCTTGATCCATGTGTTTGCTATCACTGGATCAGTGGTATCATGAAATACAGGTGGATTCACATTCTGAAAAGCTTTGAAAGTGACAATTTGTCTAGGTGGTACTGGTGGTTCAGGTGGTTGGTGTGGCTCACGGTTATCTTGGTTTTTAATTCGTTGTTGAAGAGTTAGTTGTTGTTGAGCTATAGCATTGGTTTGCTGTTGCAAGGTTTCCAGTAGTCGAAGAATGTTTGGGTCTGTGGTGAAGATGGTTGTTGGGTTCTTCTTTTTGGGAGGCATGATCCTGAAATAAGAGTTGTGTCATAACAGATATGAATGATAAAATGATTCGAGGGTATCGCATGGCATTCTCATTTACATATGGGGTCAAGTTTCCAAATTAAGCAGATATGATGATAAAAACATAAAATAACAGTTGAGAGCAAATGGAACAATAGCACATAATTATTGAAATTTTTAAAGGTCACAGTACATAGGATTGGGACATAGTCTGATTCTAGGAATAACAGGCTTATTTAAAGGAAAGACGGAAACAACTGGGGATTCCATAGAGTCTGATAGTACAACAACATGAAAGGTAAATGGAAAGAACTAAGGCTCCACTCCATCTGAACGGGGCTTGGTAGTCTTTTCCTCTCGAAGCGTCTTCACAATGCTCTGGAGCTCATCCGCCACCATCTGAATGACATACTGGCTGGTACGGTCCCGGTGTGCTGGCATCTCCTCAAGCTTAGTGTTGACGTACTGAACCAAGGTCTCAAGTCTCGCAATCATCTGCTCCTTGGGCTTCCCTTCTTAGTTTCGGCTGTCCGGATACACGTTCTTCAGTCGGTCTATCAGTCGGTCGTACTTGCCCTGAAGCATATCGAACTCGCGCCTCAACTCAGCATACACGGAGAAAGCAATAGTGTCGTCCGACCCAGAGGATGACGAGGAATGCGCCCTTTGCTAACAACCAATAAGAGGAGTATTAATAATAATTTACTTAACCTACTCTCTCGCATAATATCTATAACCTACACACAAATCCTATAACCTATTTGGGCTGTCCAGGGACTCTAAACCGTAGCTCTGATACCAAAACCTGTCACACCCCCAACTTAAATAGCGAAATAAATATAGCTATTACATCATTTTAATGAAGGATACACAACCAATCCAAGATCTTACAGTTTAGGGTTTGGAACAGCCCATCACTACCAGCTATTACATCTGATTACAAATACCGAATCCTCACAGCTATTATTACTTATTCTACCTGAGCTCGAACATAAGCATCAGCATCACAGGTCTTACGGGCAGTCTGCTTGAATCTAACCATAGCTGCTAGCTGTAATATCAGGGTAAAGCAAGAAGTGAGCCAAAAGCTCAACAAGTGCTAACAGTACAACGCAAAACATAAATCGAGATATACCTTTAGGAATGACAATAGAAAGACATAATCAATGATAACGAGAGATAAAACTTATGTGAGTTGGCATCATTTTGCTTGCATCAAAACAATTTTAAAATCATTCTTAATCAAAATCATTTTATGACACTACGGATTACAGCCGGTGATCAGCCGCGAAGTAATCCCGAACCTCGCTGGGTTCTAAAACATTATTGGGAATCCCTAGGCAACTTTTAAGCCTAATATAAGTGTGGAAAGGACTCGCATCTCAGTCCAGATCCACCATTCAAAGAAAACATTTATCCCCCTTTGGGACTGAAAAATCCACATTTTAATCATTTTAAAAACTGATGCCGATTTATGACAAAATCTCTTTCGACTGTAATCATTTTTATCAAGGGATTATAGATCAACTTGAAACACTGGAAATATGACACTAAATCTCAGGGCCATGATCCACTAGACTTTACTATATTAGGGTAATTGAGAGGTTTCCATAAACAAGAACTTTGACAAGGAAATTGAGCAAGGCTATTGGATAATATGAAAGAGTAATGCCAAACTAGGCTTAAAGCAATGGTTGTAGACAAGGTATAGGTATTAGAACATCAAGAAGATAAGCATCACTGGTTCCAATAGGATAGAGGTGTTAAAATATAAAGAAAGTGATCATCAGCTCAAGATATAACAGGGTATCAAGCTTTAGGGTAAGGATAGGGTTATCAAACAATCATAAATGAATTTAAGAAATGATTGGCTTTTAGGTATCAAGATAAAGTTTCTATCGAGGTTATTTCAAGAGTTGAATCAAAGCATCAGGGTGCAATATCAAGATTTCTCAGGGATCAATAGCATGATAATCAAAAGGATCAATAAAGTATTATAACAAATCTCTATTTTATCATGGCATTAAACTATCATGAAAGACTTTTGAACTACTTGCAATACGTACTCGAGGGTTCATGGCATCTCTATGTAACTCAAAGATAAACAAAAGATACGCTTGATTTAAATATATCAAAATGACTCAGGATAATTGCATCGATATATATATGAACTGTTTACAGTAAATACGAAGGTCAAGTTGAATCACTTGCCTTGAGATAGACTGGTCTGGTCTGACTGGTAGGAGCAACAACTGGAGCTTCACTCGACTTTTATGGCAAGTTTTCCCTCGTCTCGAGATCCTACATAAATAATAATAATCCTCATTATAATATATTCTTACCATCTTAACCTATTTACAACCCGAAATTAAACATGGATGGCACTTAGGCCTATACGCACTTAATTCATATCCACCATTATATTTTCAAATGTACACACGTAGCCACATAATCACATATCGTATATTAATACCAAATAACATCGTATACACCATAATGCCACACTAGGCTTGGATGATCTCGACTCACCACTTAAGTCACTTGGTCGCTAACTAAACAAAGTCTTCAAATTTGGGCTTCCTAACTCAATGTGCCTTTCCTAAATTATCCAAAACCTATTGACCCTCACTTGTGCCTTTTGCTCTACTGACCTTATACTATCTTACAACTATGGTGGTCGACCTAATACTCACTTCTAAGTGTTCTAAAGCTATGTGATAAGTGAAAGTGCTCACTGGTGCAAATTTCAGAATGGTAACTAAGGTTTCTTGAGTGCATTAGACACTCTTAAACTACAAGTTTTTCTTCAAACTTTTTACACAAGACTCTCCTGACCTAAGGGCATCTCACAAGATTGATGTGGCTCAAAGGCCTGGCTTGGGCCTTCTTGGGCCTAAGCTAAAAGTCCAAGGTTCCCCTGTTTTTCTGGGCAGAAAATGCCCTGACTTGAATTAACTTGTGACACATGGTTCTAGCTCATATCCTATGAACTATGATTGGAAAAACTTCTCTGACATACCCTCTAACTAAGGCCCAATTGGGCCTAATGAGGGCCTACCCATGACATGGCCAAATCTCCCTATTTCTAAGTTGCAACAAAACTGTCCCCTGCTGGACAGATTTTGTTATTCTACTTGTGCACCTAACCAAATGACATGCAAACCTCCAACCAACTCCTAAAACCTATTATATAATCCCTATACTAACTTCTGGTAGCTTAGGCCTCAAATGCACATCAATGACATGGTCAAAACTCACTCTAAACCTCAGGGTACTAAACTGATTTTTCTGCAGAAACTATAACTCTCATTTTTCCAAGGCTTTGACTTGACAAACCTATCTAACAACAACTCAAAACTTAAACAAAGACTTATACATGGTATTCTACTGAACTAACTCCCTTTTTCTCGAAATAACCTTGGTGAGATCATCCTTACCTAAGGTGCAACTATGGCAAAACAAAAGAGACTACTCTTTACAAATCACAAACCTTTACGCTCTTGAAGCAACAAGATATATATATATTTTTTTATAATAGATAACCACGAATTATTACCATGCAATAAGAAGTATAAATCAATATTAATACATTATTCCTACTGAAATTAAGGCTCACTAACAACATGAATCTAAATGATCAAAACTTCCAAAAAAAAATCAAAAGTGATTTACATGCATGCATGCTTTCGGATCTTTCAAGCCAAAGCAACATGATTTCCAAATAAATTTTTATCATAATTCAACATTCAAGCCTAACATGGATTACAACTAAATGATCAACTAGCATGCAAAAGGGTTTTATCAAGTTTTTACTATAAAATTCACGTTATCATCACAAAATACACAAAAATGTAACAAGGCAACAAAACACCATCCATTCGGCTCCTATCAAGTCATGGCCGAATGGATTAGGGTAAGAACAACATTTCATAAGTGTAACACTCTTATGTCTAGCCATTCTTGACCCTATGATACTATATCTCATGGTGAAAGCCTTAGATTCACAAGAATCAAGGAGGTTCACTTTGAGTTTAACAAAAACATCACCATGCAAGGTCAAAACATAGGTTTTTCACTCTAAACTTTTGAAATATATATAAGAATAACATATAGGGAGTAAAATTACTTGGATATAAGATGATTGTTTGAGTGAGAGTTGAAGAAAGAAGGGGATGGGGCTCGGTTTTGGTGGTTGCCGAGAGGGGAGGGGAAAAACCGAGAGGTGAGGGAGGAGGGAGGGAGAAGAGAGTGAAGTGGTGGGGTGAAGTGAGGTGATGATCACTTCTTGGACTTGTTTTTATGCATTGATTTGACTATAATGTGAGTGGGTTTGAGATTTTACAAGAGTAACCCTCCAATATAGTTAGGTAGATTTGCATGCAAGGGTAAAGGGGTAAATTGGTTAGCAAAATGTGAGTTAGTGGGGTTGATAATGTCTTCTTTGCCCTTTGATTAAATAGAAGAGAGTTTGCATGCAAGGTTATTCATGTAATTTGATAAATATGACAACTAAAATTTATAATGATTTATTTTTATAAAATAAAATACAAGTTCAAAAATTATAAAATTTATACCATAAATTAACTTGTATTTTTAGAGACTTTATAAAATCATTTTCAAAATTTATGAACAAAATGCCTTTTAAAAGAAGATTTTTCCAAAGCTTAGAATATTCCTTATAAATCAAAAATAAAGAAATTAAATAAACTCTTGCTTTGAAAAATCATATACTACCCAAAGCAAATTTATAATGCAGAAATTTTCACTCACACATACGTACAATCATTGAATATATTTTCATTTGACTTAATATTATACCAAATTCACAAATAATATTACATAAAATGCCGGTCGTAACACTTATACTTGAAATGAGTATTAAATAACCAAAGATATACTTATACGAAAGTACTATCTTTATTTGAATAATCGAAAATAAGTTTGATTATCGAAACATCATTCTTTAATAAAATAAAGAATATTATTAAATAATAAGCGGAGTCATAATACCTCGAATGAATATTATAAATAATATTCATAAAATAAAGGAGTCATACATCCTCGAATGAATATCCAAGTAATATTCAATAATAATATAAAGGAGTCATAAGCCCTCGAATAATATTCGAAATAATATTCAATAAATAATATAAAGTTATCGAATAACCCTTATTCGATTAATAGTTTTGAAAACTATAACCATATATATATATAAATATATATATATATATACATATATACAAAATCTACTCGGGATCCTCGACTCCCGATTTTAGAAAATGTTTTCACCTTTGGGTCCCTATACTAAGGGTATATGCAAATTACCGCTATCCTCTAGCATAGGTATTATCAACTGAACCAACAGATATATATATAGCAAGAATATGAAATAGGCATGCATATGTACCATATAACATGCTACAATATATCACAACATTTGCTAATTAACCAACATGCATCTATCACAAGATAATGCATATACATATATACATCACAACAACAGTATAACGGGTAGAAAACTTGCCTGAGCGACTGGGGGTTACAAAAGGCTCGGGACGAGTCTGGTAACCTATAAACAACAAGTAAGTTGGAATTAAACCAAAGTCACTTGTAAATCTATACTTTTAACTAACTTAGACTCTAACGCTTGTTTTGCGCTTATTGATTCTCTTAAGTCACTCGAGTACCCTCGGCTCTACCATTTTTAATAATTTAACCTTTACGAGTTTTAAGGCGATTCCTTCGCGAGTGTCTTACCAACTGCCTAAGACACTTACCATAAATGTTTCTTAACCCAATTAGTCATTTAATGTCCTTAACCAAGGTTTCAAAGTAAGGCGAGGGGAAAAGTTTCGTTCGCGAAACGCCGTTACTTGAAACGGTCGTTTCTCCTAAACCGTGCATCGGAATTGAACGAACTACATATCAAAACGAAGCTCGTAACACGAGCTATCTAGACATGGAAATGGTCATAATCTAGCAGGGGGTTCTCGGGTCCTAATGTTATGCACAAAAACAGTCTAAAGAAAATCGGACGTTACGACGGCTATGTATACGCGATTTCCCAATTTTAAACCATTCAAAACCAACCACAATTCAACCTCAAATCAAACACACAACCAACATCCATCCTTATCACATCATAACAGCCCCAATCAATTCAATTCCAACATTTATACTTATGCCTAAGCTTAACTTTAACTATACTTAAGTTCTTTTAATCAAAACAACAAGATTTACCATTCCATTTCAATACCACTTCAACGCAAACTCTAAACCACAAACATTAAGCTACAATATCACCATAATAATCAAAATCATCTTATTAAACATAGGAATCTAGGGTTTGGAGATGATATACCTTCCTTGAAGTGGTGGGAGTAGCTAGGAAGCCTTAAGAAGCTTTGAGAAGTCTTAGGAATGCTTGGATCTTAAAGGAAAACAAGAAAAATTTCAAGTTAAAAACTTGAAAACACTATTCATTGTCTTCTTCATTGATTTAATGAAGAAGATTGAGAAATAATTGATGGCTTAAACTCATGATATAGCCCTAACTATGCATAAGGATGATTAGGGAATTAACTCACCAATTTAGGAAGCTTGGATCTTGAATTTTTGAAATTTCTTGCCTTTAAAGATGAAAAAGCCGAGAGCAAATGAAGAACAATGCCTTGTTTTTTTTGTTTTGATGAAGAATGAATTATTTGGCTTGGTTGATTTGGTTTTGTTTTGTTTTTGGTTAATTACCAATTTAACCTTGATTTTGTATGGTTAATAATCCACCACATCTCCTTCCTTCCCATGTCATGCCTATGTCATGCTGTGATGTCATCTTTCCCTCCTTGTCCCCTTCTCATTGGTTGGGTGACATCACCCTCTTTAATCCCTTTGATTAACTTCCTAATTGTTTGCCTAATGACCGCTGATCTGTTATACGGTTCGCTTAACTTTCGTTTTCGTTTATCGTTTGAAGGATCATACCCGGGATCTTATTACTTAGGTTCCCTTAACCTTTCTCAATATATTATATTCCTTTTATGATCCTCTCCTATAATCCTTTAATTTAAATCCTTTTTATCCTGTTACCTTTTTCTCAATTCTTTCCGTATCTAGTGGATTTCCGGGAAAAATCAAAGTGTTTGAATTTGGATTCTGACGATCTTTATATACACTTATATCCCATATAAAGTACTAATAAAATCTTAGAATATCCATATCAGAACTCCTACATAGTGTGGCATGAAAAGTTTTCTCATTTAGCAAAAACACTATTCATAAGGGTTTCAAAAAATTTCCAAAAATTGGGCTTATTACAGTCTCCCCTCCTTAAAAGGATTCCGTCCCGGAATCAGATAGAAAATGAATAGGGATACTCTCTTAGCATTGCACTTTCTAACTCCCAAGTAATTTTCCCATATTGTGGTTCTACCATCAAACTCTGACTAGTTTGATAACCCTTCTCCTAAGCACTTGTCCCTTTTCAATCTATAACCCTTCCTGGTTGCTCCATATAGGTTACGTCGGGTTGCATGTCTATGCGCTCATATGCCCCTATTTATCTGGCATCCGAATTACACTTCCTCAACATTGATACGTGGAACACGTTATGAACTTGCTACAGGTTCGGGGGTAGGGCTAGCTCATATGTTAACTTCCCAATATGTTTTAGTATATCCAAGGGTCCAACAATTCGTGGACTTAAACTTTCCTTTCTTTCCAACCCTCATCAATCCTTTCCAAGGGATACCTATAACATCACTAGGTCCCCTATTTTATACTCTTTGTCCTTTCGAGTCAAATTAACATACCTCTTATGTCCATCTTGGGTTACTACCAGCCGTCCTCTGATTAAAATCTATTATATCCTTGATCCTTTGGACTACTGCGGGTCCGAGCATCTTGCGCTCTACAACTTCATCCTAACATAAGGGAGATCGACATTGTCTTCCCTCAAGGATCTCATAAGGCGATATCTCAATACTGACATATGATCTATTGTCGTAAGAAAACTCAATCCGTTTTAAGTGATCATTCCAAATTCTTCCAAGTCTATTGCATAGACTCTTATTATAGCTTTTTGCGCTATAGGTTTTTCTTCTCAATACCCACTCTTTTCCAGCTCGTAATCGCTACTACCTTCCATTCCTAATATTATACTGGTTATACTTTTGCTCGTTAGCATTCTATAACCTTTTAATAACCTCGTCAATCTTAGTATCACGAATGTGTTTCCATTCCGAATACCACCACAACTTTACTACTCCTTTTTCAGCTGCTTCTATCTTCGAAAGCTTAATCCTTCATATAGAAGTAAAAGAATTTATTGAGAGATCACTATGATCATGAACACTTGTTATATCGCATAGT
Organism: Apium graveolens; assembly: GCF_009905375.1. Classification (NCBI taxonomy): domain Eukaryota; kingdom Viridiplantae; phylum Streptophyta; class Magnoliopsida; order Apiales; family Apiaceae; genus Apium; species Apium graveolens. The sequence goes on along the minus strand of NW_027417558.1, from coordinate 34,502 downwards.
TAGTACAGAAGGTGGCCAGCCTTTAGTACTTGACAAGCAATTAAACAATAGCTGGTATCCTACTAGGCTTCTATCACACAGATAGATAGTCATTCGGCAATACCTCCCCTTCGGGAAGGGTTGTTCTTCTCAGCTTATACAAAATGAAAAGAAGAGAAAAGAACGAATTGAAGAGAATTGTATATATGAAAAAAAATATACTGCCACAAAATATCTGGCTTGGAACCTACCTCTGAACTATAGAGGTTTGTCATAGAAGAACAAAACATATATGTATTTATATTAACATCAAGTATTATAGCATCGCATTTCACGTGCCTAAATATTTTTGCTATTCCGTCCATCATTCTATGGACCCATGCTCTTCCTCGAGCTTATACTCAATCACCTTTGAACTCCCTCGACATCGGAAATCGAATCTGGAATCTCATTTTATACATCATCGATACTAGAATTCTGTGCTTGCACCGCAACCTTCCTCATATAGTAATACGACTCTCTTTTCATAAGAGGGAATAAATATTCAATAGGTAGATACTTTACTTAATTAGTCTATCAATGATAACTTATACACTACCACGACCCGATTAGTGGTACTCAATCTCAACATCCATTCCAATACAACTCTCACGGTTGTAATCAGCTCGTTACTCGCAGAATCATTGCTGCCTTACTATGGTCCACCACTGACCTACTGTCATCATTCACTTTCCATGAAATCTTAATATCTAACCATACGGAGTCCATACCTGTCGTATCAAATTCTTCTAAGGAGTTAACATAATCACCATTCATGATTCATGAAGAACACTCCTGATCCTGACATACATACATGATATGAAGTAGATAAAATTGCAGAAGAGTTTCAGTCAAAGCAACGATAGCAGGTGAATACCATTCTTAATCGTATGCCTTAAATAGAAGACTTAACTCAAGGTTCGTTTAGTCCTTTTTGAAATATGGTCCTGGATTATTCTCAAGATAGGACCTTCTAAGATAGATAGCCCGCTCATGGTGATTACACAAATTAAACCTTTACCAAACTACTATTACGGTTGGGTATTACACAGTCATCAGAAGGAATGTCAATCTTCCAAACCATAATACAACCTTCACGACTTCAACCATCATTAATGTATTCCTTTGGCACAAGCGCCTCTAATTATCCTCTTACCTTTAAAGTGTCGGCCACCTCTTTGGCCTTTCCTGATAGTAAAATTTCCTTACAGTCAATGTCATTTTAACCACCTCCAAATAAATTTTCTACCTCATTTCAATCACTGCTTATGCGAAGATGTTTTCCTTAAAATCTGATGAGTAAAAAAAAATATCACCATTTTTCCATAAGTTGTTGCCTCAGTCTTTAGAGGTTAATCACTGTCACAACTGACTCTCAATCATACTTAGAACATCTTTTATCTTAGGTTCTAATTGCCCTGAACAATTTTGACCATTACTGGTTCGATCCATACTTTCTCGTGGTTTAACACGTGCCCCACTTGGCATCATTATAACTACGTCATATTTCCTTTATCAACATTTCTATTCTTGAGAATTTTGAATATTACCTTTCTCCTTGTAAAACCTCTAAGGTTATCCTTGAATCGTTCCTCATGTATTCCCTAGATACAGGGCATATCAAGATACCATTTATTAATACCAGAATCATTGTCTATATACTTCTGAAAAATTTTCTCCACTGATTCTTAAATGTTGTTATTACCTTAATCCTTTCCAATTCATACTGTCAAAACTCATACTATCCCTATTAAGGGTGAAATGCCAACCTTTATGCATTCCCCTAGGATTCGTTTTAAGTTACCGATGTTCTATCCTTAATTCCACCTTTAAAAAGGTACATGCATCCTTCCATGGATAAATCAAGTCATATATCCCTGATAAGGGTATCTTATTCAATCATTTCCACCTCGATATTCTATACCAAATTTCATAATAGTATCCTTATCCAAAATGAGGTCAATCCATATGGCCTCCAAAAGTTAATAACGGTTATCCACTTTTCTTGCCTGATTCGGTAATGATAACAGGGGTGTTCTGGAAGATATTGGTCGTGTTCAACGTGAACTTCTTCTTAATAATTCCTCATTTATTTTTGTTGTTTATCTCAACAGTCATCTCAATGTTGGGATATCTTTCCTACCTGGCGTCTCCCTTTCTGGGTATCCTACCACCGGTCTTACACTTCACATTCTTGAAGGTCACTTCCTTCATCCAATTTTCCTAATTTCTTACTTCCTTGTCTCCTCAGTCTATCCGCGTCTCATTATTTATCCTTCGAACTATTTCAAGGTTTCCTCGAATCCTCCCAACTTACAGGGGATAAAATATATGTATCTCTTATTCCTTCAATCATCAACTTTAACTCATGGTGAATCACCCTCATCCTGACGAGTACATACTTTTCTATTTCTGTTGCTACGAGTCTTTAGGGTTTCCTCATACCCAACTCCCTTATCATTCCTCAAACTCTATTGCCTTTATATTCCTTTCCACTTTAGTTTCTTTTTATTTTCCTTTCTCTTATCATTATTTCATGAACCAACACAACATAAGCATTGATTCCAAACATCCCGTCATTCTGGATTCGTGTCCTCAGAACGAATCTTGACAACTTTTACAACTTAGATTCATAATTCATTATACTCGTCTGCCTTTGTTCTGGCTCTTAAAGCTTTTACTCTATCTCTATAACCTTGGGAAGTACTTTCCTGAAAACAACTGACTGAACTTAAATCAGTTTATTATAATCTCTTGCTCCGTGCCTTCCTTGGTCTTTCACCAGCGGGTGGTCTCTCTCTTAGGAGAGTAAGTGATAAAAATAGTCTTTTGTGTTTCGTCAATCATTTAGAATCTCAAATGATTCCTATATTTCCTTTAGCCAGGCTCTTGCCTCGACTGGGTCAGCTTGTTCCTTGGGAACTCTGAGAGCTTAGCGACTTAGAGGTCCTGAAAGAATTTCACACCACATTGTTTCCTCAAGGTGGTGGTTGGGAATAAAATATAAGTTCTGATTAGACAGGTCCATGAATTTCCGTATAGGAGTACCATCTCGGGTCTCCTTATCTCGCTCGACTTTTGCTTTCTTAGTCTAAATATTTCTTCCTACTCCCCATAATTGGGGTCATCTTTTAATTTAAAATCTTCATTTTCCATTTTATTATATTCCGGGTTCTTTATATCTTAATTATGACCTCCCTAATTATCACATTCAAGGTTTGCCCCTAATCTTATTCCTTGTGAGGGCATATTACTTGGAAAAATGTTGAGAATCTCCGGATATTTATCTTACTTACTTTGCTTAAGTCTTCCCCTCGTTTAGTCCTTGCACGATTGCAAATTATGAATTCTCAAGTTCGATAAACTTCATGACACTCTCTTAAGTGTTAATAGAGCAATTAACAATGTGATTTTATCACAAACAAACGGATCTGAACTGAAATTAACGAATATATACATAACCATTTGTTCAAGGGTACAACAACCGAACATATTAAAGAGGATTACATCATTTGAACTTATCGCTCCTATCCCAAAAGTACTACCATACATAGTCATCTTGTCATTAAAACTAATCATTCATAACTTAGGCTAATCCTCCAAAAGCGGTGCTGCATGAAATTCTTGTCTGATTGCTCTGGCTCTGTACACTACCATGGATCAAGAAATGCGAGCACGCACGACATCCCTAACCTGCTCCATTAAAGCGGTGATGAGGTCTAGGATAGTTGCAAGTAGAGCTGGATCAATCTGACCCTCAAGATGGCCTCTAGCTATAACACGAGTGGTAGCCTCTATCATTTCCATGCTATGAGCTAATCCTGCCGGAAGTACCCCACCCTCAATCCTCGGTACAGTAAGTCAATCCAACAGATCACTCCTAACATTACGGGCCTCAGACAGGCCACCCAAAGTCATATGATAATTGGCAATAAGAGAAGCCTGAGTGGTAGCATCTAGCAGTCCATGGGGTGCAGGTGGCGCAGACCCAGGAGATCCAAACGGATAACCAAGCACGGTATCAGGTGATAATGGTGCAGGAGATAAAGGTGGCATTTCCTCAGTATGTGCTGGGCTCTGTACAGGAATTGGTGGAACCTCATGGATGTCTACAGAAACCTCTGGAAGAGGGTCTGATACTGGTATAATTGGGGTCGTGGAAGGCCCCCCTCCTTCTGCCCTCATTAACCTTTATGCCCTTGGTAACTCTTCATCCTCTAGTGCCACCCTCGCGGCCATTCTTGCTCGGGTAGTCGCCCTGACTACGGTCATCAATTCCTCAGCGGTCCTCTCTTCATTCTCATCAGGATCCTCCATGAGATCCTCCTCAGCCACAATCCTTTCCGGAATAACATCCTCAACCGCAATATTCTCTATATGAATCTCACCCGGTCCCTCATTAGGGTACTCCATCGGATTCACAATTTGATCTCCAGCTTGTAATAAAACATCCTCATGCTGATGCTCCTGAACCTCAGGGTTCGGTGCCCCGCTGCCCTATACGTGAACGAACTATATTACTATCACGATATTTATAAGGGTTCCCGTAAGGGTTTTAACTGTCAGTACTACGTTAGGTAGCCCGACTATGAACTTGGCAAGAGTTCTTATTTATCTTAGTGTACTTATTATCTTAACGTCACTTCATCTCTGAGGTTTATAACGCTTAGCTCTGATACCACTTCTGTAATACCCCCAAATCCGGGGTCGGGGATTCGGGTTGTCACGAGTTCCATTTCCCTTAATAACACCCAATCTAAATAAACAATCAACTACTCTGTACTGTGACCCCACAATATACACACACACACCACAAGTTATAATCCCAGAGATGAATACTCAAAAATAACACAAGTCGTTTTATTCCACAATTATAAGCCATTACACCTCAAAAGGGTTCTGAATATATTTACATTTCTTTGCCATTATTACAATTCATATTATACATAAGTTTGGTTCATCAATAGTTGAAAACCTAGCCTACTGGTAGCTCCTACCTCAGCTACGGCGGCATCAACGCTTCCAGAAGACTGCAGAACGTTTTCTAACCGCTTGCGAATCGGGAGCTTGGTCCTGTTCATCTTGTCTATCTGATGTTGTTTGATGAAAGAAGAAAGCAAGGGTGAGCAGCAAGCCCATGAAAATAATATGTATAATGATTAACAATATATGAGCCTTCTCATAGTACTCATGAAAATCTTGGTCAAAAGAAATGAACCAAGTTTGATATCTTAATGCGATGAAGTCGCAAAATATTCAGTATATATATATACATATATACTTTTCAAAATATGGGAATTCCTCTTCCATGCATAATACACACAGAGTTCCAGTGTATAACTGTATAAAAATATCGTTGCAAGGTGATCTCATATATCTAACCTTGTCTCAATGTTTTTCTGAAAATCTTTGTCATGCATAAGATAATCATTTACTAGATATAAGTTTAAAAGATGAAGTTACAAGATACTCCAATATACTTATATCTTTTCCAAATACTACTTGAACTACCACCGTTCAAGTTATAATTAGTTTCAAAAGTTCATCACATAGATGAGACTACAAGACAAGATTTGTATAGATTAAATCTTTGAAATATTATTAAAGGAAATGAAGTTATGATATACTTCATTAAGTTCTGATATATATATATATATATCCACATATACATCTTCTTTATACATTTCCTGAAAACCTCTGTCATGTAAAGTATGAACAGAGTTTGGAACATCCAATGAATTTTGGAAAGGAAAAGAATTTTGGCATAAACCAGATATCTTGCTGATCAGGCAAAGATACCAATAAGTAACCTTTTCTACTAGTAGATGGACGAATTCCCCACTGGTCATCACCCTGGTCCCAATAGGACCTTATACTGGACTGCCACTCAGCCACTTATACATTTGATAGACTCCCACTGAGCCACTTACACTATCATGGACGCCCGTTGAGCCCATGTTGCTTATGCCGACTCAAATAGATGGACTTACTTCCCGAACGTTGGGTAATTAATCAATTCATTTACCAAAACCGCAACCTTGTTGCGAATATAAAATACACCACAGAGCCGGATCCCTCAGGTTTTGAGCGAGTATTTAAATCCCCTTAAAAAGGTAGATCTTAAATATAAAAATGAGTTTTGGGATCCGCTCTAACTTTTAAAATTCATTTTGAAGACTCGAAACACTTTAAAGAGTGTTTGGAGTAATGCTGATTTAATGAAGTAAATCAGTCCCAATATATTTAGAAAATATCTGAATATTATTATTTAAATAATATTCCCATAAAGAATAATTTTTATACAAATAATTGAAGTAGAAGTTGTAAGACTTATACTTGAAATGAGTATTAAATAACCAAAGATATACTTATACGAAAGTACTATCTTTATTTGAATAATCGAAAATAAGTTTGATTATCGAAACATCATTCTTTAATAAAATAAAGAATATTATTAAATAATAAGCGGAGTCATAATACCTCGAATGAATATTATAAATAATATTCATAAAATAAAGGAGTCATACATCCTCGAATGAATATCCAAGTAATATTCAATAATAATATAAAGGAGTCATAAGCCCTCGAATAATATTCGAAATAATATTCAATAAATAATATAAAGTTATCGAATAACCCTTATTCAATTAATAGTTTTGAAAACTATAACCATATATATATATAAATATATATATATATACATATATACAAAATCTACTCGGGATCCTCGACTCCCGGTTTTAGAAAATGTTTTCACCTTTGGGTCCCTATACTAAGGGTATATGCAAATTACCGCTATCCTCTAGCATAGGTATTATCAACTGAACCAACAGATATATATATATAGCAAGAATACGAAACAGGCATGCATATGTATCATATAACATGCTACAATATATCGCAACATTTGCTAATTAACCAACATGCATCTATCACAAGATAATGCATATACATATATACATCACAACAACAGTATAACGGGTAGAAAACTTGCCTGAGCGACTGGGGGTTACAAAAGGCTCGGGACGAGTCTGGTAACCTATAAACAACAAGTAATTTGGAATTAAACCAAAGTCACTTGTAAATCTATACTTTTAACTAACTTAGACTCTAACGCTTGTTTTGCGCTTATTGATTCTCTTAAGTCACTCGAGTACCCTCGGGTCCACCATTTTTAATAATTTAACCTTTACGAGTTTTAAGGCGATTCCTTTGCGAGTGTCTTACCAACTGCCTAAGACACTTACCATAAATGTTTCTTAACCCAATTAGTCATTTAAGGTCCTTAACCAAGGTTTCAAAGTAAGGCGAGGGGAAAAGTTTCATTCGTGAAACGCCGTTACTTGAAACGGTCGTTTCTCCTAAACCGTGCATCGGAATCGAACGAACTACATATCAAAACGAAGCTCGTAACACGAGTTATCTAGAAATGGCAATGGTCATAATCTAGCAGGGGGTTCTCGGGTCCTAATGTTATGTACAAAAACAGTCTAAAGAAAATCGGACGTTACGACGGCTATGTTTACGCGATTTCCCAATTTTAAACCATTCAAAACCAACCACAATTCAACCTCAAATCAAACACACAACCAACATCCATCCTTATCACATCATAACAGCCCCAATCAATTCAATTCCAACATTTATACTTATACCTAAGCTTAACTTTAACTATACTCAAATTCTTTTAATCAAAACAACAAGATTTACCATTCCATTTCAATACCACTTCAACCCAAACTCTAAACCACAAACATTAAGCTACAATATCACCATAATAATCAAAATCATCTTATTAAACATAGGAATCTAGGGTTTGGAGATGATATACCTTCCTTGAAATGGTAGGAGTAGCTAGGAAGCCTTAAGAAGCTTTGAGCAGTCTTAGGAATGCTTGGATCTTAAAGGAAAAAAGAAAAATTTCAAGTTAAAAACTTGAAAACACTATTCATTGTCTTCTTCATTGATTTAATGAAGAAGATTGAGAAATAATTGATGGCTTAAACTCATGATATAGCCCTAACTATGCATAAGGATGATTAGGGAATTAACTCACCAATTTAGAAAGCTTGGATCTTGAATTTTTGAAATTTCTTGCCTTTAAAGATGAAAAAGCCGAGAGCAAATGAAGAACAATGCCTTGTTTTTTTTGTTTTGATGCAGAATGAATTATTTGGCTTGGTTGATTAGGTTTTGTTTTGTTTTTGGTTAATTACCAATTTAACCTTGATTTTGTGTGGTTAATAATCCACCACATCTCCTTCCTTCCCATGTCATGCTGTAATGTCATCTTTCCCTCCTTGTCCCCTTCTCATTGGTTGGGTGACATCACCCTCTCTAATCCCTTTGATTAACTTCCTAATTGTTTGCCTAATGACCGCTGTTTGTTATACGGTTCGCTTAACTTTCGTTTTCGTTTATCGTTTGAAGGATCATACCCGGGATCTTATTACTTAGGTTCCCTTAACCTTTCTCAATATATTATATTCCTTTTATGATCCTCTCCTATAATCCTTTAATTTAAATTCTTTTTATCCTGTTACCTTTTTCTCAATTCTTTCCGTATCTAGTGGATTTCCGGGAAAAATCAAAGTATTTGAATTTGGATTCTGACGATCTTTACATACACTTATATCCCATATAAAGTACTAATAAAATCTTAGAATATCCATATCAGAACCCCTACATAGTGTGGCATGAAAAGTTTTCTCATTCAGCAAAAACACTATTCAAAAGGGTTTCAAAAAATTTCCAAAAATTGGGGTTATTACATCAATATTGGTCCACATTTTTGCTCTAATCTACCATGCAAGTCACTTTAAATCGTATTAGAGTAATTTTACACCTTATAAGACTCACTTTCAACCATATATTGTTAGAATTAACATGTTAAAATCATAAACATCCAATTTGACATCATTTAACCATCTCTTGGTACCACTTTCATACGAGTCAATATTGGTCCACATTTTGGCTCTAATATACCATGCAAGTCACTTTAAACCGTATTAGAGTAATTTTGCATCTTATAAGACTAACTTGCCGATATATAATAATAGAATTAACATGTTAACATCATAAACATCCAATTTGACATCCTTTAACCATTTCTTGGTACCACTTTCATACAAGTCAATTTTGGTCCATATTTTGGCTCTAATCTACCATGTAAGTCCCTTTAAACCATATTAGAGTAATTTTGCACCTTATAAGACTCACTTTCAACCATATATTGGTACAATTAACATGTTAACATCATAAACTTCCAATTTGACATCCTTTAACCACCTCTTGGTACCACTTTCATATGAGTCAATATTGGTCCACATTTTGCTTCTAATCTACCATGCAAGTCACTTTAAACCATATTAGAGTAATTTTGCACCTTATAATACTAACTTGCCACCATATATTGGTAGAATTAACATGTTAACATCATAAACATCAAATTTGACATCCTTTAACCATCTCTTTGTACCACTTTCATACGAGTCAATTTTGGTCCACATTTTGGCTCTAATCAACCATGTAAGTCACTTTAGACCATATTAGAGTAATTTTGCACCTTATAAGACTCACTTTCAACCATATATTGGTAGAATTAACATGTTAATATCATAAACATCCAATTTGACATCCTTTAACAATCTCTTGGTACCACTTTCATACGAGTCAATATTGGTCCATATTTTCGCTCTAATCTACCATGCAAGTCACTTTAAACCGTATTAGAGTAATTTTACACCTTATAAGACTCACTTTCAACCATATATTGGTAGAATTAACATGTTAAAATCATAAACATCCAATTTGACATCATTTAACCATCTCTTGGTACCACTTTCATACGAGTCAATATTGGTCCACATTTTGGCTCTAATATACCATGCAAGTCACTTTAAACCGTATTAGAGTAATTTTGCATCTTATAAGACTAACTTGCCAACATATAATGGTAGAATTAACATGTTAACATCATAAACATCCTATTTGACATCCTTTAACCATTTCTTGGTACCACTTTCATACAAATCAATTTTGGTCCACATTTTGGCTCTAATCTACCATGTAAGTCCCTTTAAACCATATTAGAGTAATTTTGCACCTTATAAGACTCACTTTCAACCATATATTGGTACAATTAACATGTTAACATCATAAACATCCAATTTGACATCCTTTAACCACCTGTTGGTACCACTTTCATACGAGTCAATTTTGGTCCACATTTTGGCTCTAATCAACCATGTAAGTCACTTTAAACCATATTAGAGTAATTTTTCATCTTATAAGACTCACTTTCAACCATATATTGGTAGAATTAACATGTTAACATCATAAACATCCAATTTGACATCCTTTAACCATCTTTTGGTACCACTTTCATAAGAGTCAATATTGGTCCACATTTTGGATCTAATCTACCATGCAAGTCACTTTAAACCATATTAGAGTAATTTTGCACCTTATTAGACTAACTTGCCACCATATATTGGTAGAATTAATATGTTAAAATCATAAACATCAAATTTGACATCCTTTAAGCATCTCTTTGTACCAGTTTCATACGAGTCAATTTTGGTCCACATTTTGGCTTTAATCAACCATGTAAGTCACTTTAGACCATAATAGAGTAATTTTGCACCTTATAAGACTCACTTTCAACCATATATTGGTAGAATTAACATGTTAATATCATAAACATCCAATTTGACATCCTTTAACAATCTCTTGGTACCACTTTCATACGAGTCAATATTGGTCCACATTTTCGCTTGAATCTACCATGCAAGTCACTTTAAACCGTATTAGAGTAATTTTGCACCTTATAAGACTAACTTGCCACCATATAATGGTAGAATTAACATGTTAACATCAACCATCTCTTTGTACAACTTTCATACGAGTCAATTTTGGTCCACATTTTGGCTCTAATCAACCATGTAAGTCACTTAGACCATATTAGAGTAATTTTGCACCTTATAAGACTCACTTTCAACCATATATTGGTAGAATTAACATGTTAACATCATAAACATCCAATTTGACATCCTTTAACCATCTCTTGGTACCACATTCATACGAGTCAATTTTGGTCCACAGTTTGGCTCTAATCTACCATGCAAGTCACTTTAAACCGTATTAGAGTAATTTTGCACCTTATAAGACTAACTTGCCACCATATAATGGTAGAATTAACATGTTAACATCATAAACATCCAATTTGACATCCTTTAATAATCTCTTGGTACCACTTTCATACGAGTCAATATTGGTCCACATTTTGGCTCTAATCTACCATGCAAGTCACTTTAAACCGTATTAGAGTAATTTTGCACCTTATAAGACTAACTTGCCACCATATAATGGTAGAATTAAAATTTTAACATCATAAACATCCAATTTGACATCCTTTAACCATCTCTTGGTACCACTTTCATACGAGTCAATTTTGGTCCACATTTTGGCTATAATCTACCATGTAAGTGCATTTAAACGATATTTGAGTAATTTTGCACCTTATAAGACTCACTTTCAACCATATATTGGTATAATTATCATGTTAACATCATAAACATCTAATTTGACATCCTTTAACCACCTCTTGGTACAACTTTCATACCAGTCAATTTTGGTCAACATTTTGGCTATAATCAACCATGTAAGTCACTTTAAACCATAATAGAGTAATTTTGCACCTTATAAGACTCACTTTCAACCATATATTGGTAGAATTAACATGTTAAAATCATAAACATCCAATTTGACATCATTTACCCATCTCTTGGTACCACTTTCATACGAGTCAATATTGGTCCACATTTTGGCTCTAATATACCATGCAAGTCACTTTAAACCGTATTAGAGTAATTCTGCATATTATAAGACTAACTTGCCAACATATAATGGTAGAATTAACATGTTTACATCATAAACATCCAATTTGACATTCTTTAGCCATTTCTTGGTACCACTTTCATACAAGTTAATTTTGGTCCACATTTTGGCTCTAATCTACCATGTAAGTCCCTTTAAACCATATTAGAGTAATTTTGGACCTTATAAGACTCACTTTCAACCATATATTGGTACAATTAACATGTTAACATCATAAACATTCAATTTGACATCCTTTAACCACCTCTTGGTACCACTTTCATACGAGTCAATTTTGGTCCACATTTTGGCTCTAATCAACCATGTAAGTCACTTTAAACCATATTAGAGTAATTTTGCATCTTATAAGACTCACTTTCAACCATATATTGGTAGAATTAACATGTTAACATCATAAACATCCAATTTGACATCCTTTAACCATCTCTTGGTACCGCTTTCATAAGAGTCAATATTGGTCCACATTTTGGTTCTAATCTACCATGCAAGTCACTTTAAACCATATTAGAGTAATTTTGCACCTTATAAGACTACCTTGCCACCATATATTGGTAGAATTAACATGTTAACATCATAAACATCAAATTTGACATCCTTTAACCATCTCTTTGTACCACTTTCATACGAGTCAATTTTAGTCCACATTTTGGCTCTAATCAACCATGTAAGTCACTTTAGACCATATTAAAGTAATTTTGCACCTTATAAGACTCACTTTCAACCATATATTGGTAGAATTAACATGTTAATATCATAAACATCCAATTTGACATCCTTTAACAATCTCTTGGTACCACTTTCATACGAGTCAATATTGGTCCACATTTTCGCTCTAATCTACCATGCACGTCACTTTAAACCGTATTAGAGTAATTTTGCACCTTATAAGACTAACTTGCCACCATATATTGGTACAATTAACATGTTAACATCATAAACATCCAATTTGACATCCTTTAACCATCTCTTTGTACAACTTTCATACGAGTCAATTTTGGTCCACATTTTGGCTCTAATCAACCATGTAAGTCACTTTAAACCATATTAGAGTAATTTTGCACCTTATAAGACTCACTTTGAACCATATATTGGTATAATTAACACGTTAACATCATAAACATCCAATTTGACATCCTTTAACCATCTCTTGGTACCACATTCATAAGAGTCAATATTGGTCCACATTTTGGTTCTAATCAACCATGCAAGTCACTTTAAACCATATTAGAGTAATTTTGCACCTTATAAGACTAACTTGCCACCATATATTGGTAGAATTAACAAGTTAACATCATAAACATCAAATTTGACATCCTTTAACCATCTCTTTGTACCACTTTCATACGAGTCAATTTTAGTCCACATTTTGGCTCTAATCAACCATGTAAGTCACTTTAAACCATATTAGAGTAATTTTGCACCTTATAAGACTCACTTGCAACCATATATTGGTAGAATTAACATGTTAATATCATAAACATCCAATTTGACATTATTTAACAATCTCTTGGTACCACTTTCATACGAGTCAATATTGGTCCACATTTTCGCTCTTATCTACCATGCAAGTCACTTTAAACCGTATTAGAGTAATTTTGCACCTTATAAGACTAACTTGCCACCATATATTGGTAGAATTAACATGTTAACATCATAAACATCCAATTTGACATCCTTTAACCAATTCTTTGTACAACTTTCATATGAGTCAATTTTGGTCCATATTTTGGCTCTAATCAACCATGTAAGTCACTTTAAACCATATTAGAGTAATTTTGCACTTAATAAGACTCACTTTCAACCATATATTGGTAGAGTTAAAATGTTAACTTCATAAACATCCAATTTGACATCATTTAACCATCTCTTGGTACAACTTTCATACGAGCCAATATTGGTCCACATTTTGGCTCTAATGTAATAACCCCAATTTTTGAGAAATTTTGAAACCCTTATGAATAGTGTTTTTGCTGAACGAGAAAACTTTTCATGCCACGCTATGTAGGGGTTCTGTTATTGATCTTATGGGATATTATTAGTACTCTATGAAGTTTATAAGTGTATGTAAAGATCGTCAGAATCCAATTCCGAGCACTTTGGTTTTTCCCGGAAATCCACAAGATACGGAGAGAATTGAGTATAAGGTAACAGGATAAAAAGGATTTAAATTAAAGGATTATAATAGAGGATCATAAAAAGGAATATAATGTATTGAGAAAGGTTAAGGGAACCTAAGTAATAAGATCCCGGGTATGATCCTTCAAACGATAAACGAGAACGAAAGTTAAGCGAACCGTATAACAGATCAGCGGTCATTAGGCAAATGATTAGGAAGTTAATCAAAGGGATTAGTGGGAATGATGTCATCCAACCAATAGAAAGAGGACAAGGAAGTGAGGATGACATCATGAGGATGACATAAGCATGACATGGGAAGGAAGGAGGTGTGGTGGCTTTGTAACCACACAAATCCAAGGGCAAGAAGGTAATTGACTAAAGCAAGCACAAAAACCAATCAACCAAGCCAAGTAAAATCATTTTCATCAAAAATCAAAAGCAACCAAGGCTTTGTTCTTCATTGCTCACGGCTTTTCACTATTCAAAAGGCAAGAGAAATTCAAAATCCAAGATCCAAGCTTCCTAAATTGGTAAGATAATTCCCTAATCATCTTCATGCTTAGTTAGGACTATATCATGAGTTTAAGCCATTAATTCCTTCTCAATCTTCTTCATTTAATCAAAGAAGAAGACAATGAATAGTGTTTTCAAGTTTTTAACTTGAACTTTTTCTTGTTTTCTTGAAGATCCAAGCATTCTTAAGACTTCTCAAAGCTTCTTAAGGCTTCCTAGCTCCACCCACCACTTCAAGGAAGGTATACCATCTCCAAACCCTAGATTTCTATATATTATAAGATGATTTTGATTAGTGGGTTGATATTGTAGCTTGTTGTTATGATTTAGAGTTTGGGATTTGGAATGGTAGTGAAATGGAATGGTAATTGTTGTGGTTTTGATTTAAAGGAACTTAAGTATGATTAAAGTTAAGTTTAGGCATAAGTATGAATGATTAAATTGAATTGGTTGGGGTTGTTATGATGTGATGAGGATTGATGTTGGTTGTATGTTGGATTTGAGGTTGGTTTGTGGTTGGTGTTGAATGGTTAAAATTGGGAAATCGCGTAAACATAGCCGTCGTAACGTCCGATTTTCTTTAGACTGTTTTTGTGCATAACATTAGGACCCGAGAACCCCCTGCTAGATTATGACCACTGCCATGATTAGATAGCTCATGTTACGAGCTTCGTTTTGATATGTAGTTCGTTCGATTCCGATGCACGGTTTAGGAGAAACGACCGTTTCAAGTAACGGCGTTTCGCGAACGAAACTTTTTCCCTCGCCTTACTTTGAAACATAGATTAAAGACCAAAAAGGGTTAATTAATGTATGAAACATTTATGGTAAGTGTGTTAGGCAGTTGGTAAGACACTCGTGAAGGAATCGCTTTAAAACTCGTAAAGGTTAAATTATTAAAAATGGTGGAGCCGAGGGTACCCGAGTGGCTTAAGCGAATCAGTGAGCGCAAAACAAGCGTTAGAGTCTAAGTTAGTTAAAGTATAGATTTACAAGTGATTTTGGTTTAATTCCAACTTACTTGTTGTTTATAGGTTACCAGACTCGTCCCGATCCATTCGTAACCCCAGTCGCTCAGGCAAGTTTTCTACCCGTTATACTGTTGCTGTGATGTAAATATATGTATATGCATTATCTTGTGATATTGCATGATTGTTATTAGCAAATTTTGCGATATATTGGAGCATGCTAATATGGTATATATGCATGTCTGTTTCGTAATCTAGTTATCTATCTGTTGATTTCAATGCTTATAGTTGCATAATACCTATGCTAGAAATAAGCAAGTAGTTGCGTATACCCTTAGTATAGGGGATAAAAGGTGAACATATTTCTAAACCGGGAGTCGATGTTCCCGAGTATATTATATATATATATATATTTATTTATATATATATATATGGATATAGTTTTTAAAACTATTAATCGAATAAGGTTTATTCGATAACTTTAACTTTATTTTATTATTGAATATTATTTCGAATATTATTCGAAGGCGTATGACTCCTTTTATTTATTTATCTGAATATTATTTGAATATTCATTCGAAGGCTTATGACTCAGTTTATATTATTTAATGAATATTCATTTGAATATTCATTTGAGGATCTATGACTCCGATTATTTGCTGAAATATATTCTTTATTTTATTAAAGAATAAGGTGTTAATAATCAAACATACTTTTGATTATTCAAATAAAGATATTACTTTCGTATAAGTATATCTTTGATTATTATCTATTCATTTCAAGTATAAGTTTTAATACTTCTACTTCAATTATTTTATAAAGATTATTCTTTATGGGAATATTATTTAAATAATAATATTCAGTCATTTTCTAAATATTCTGGGGACTGATTTACTTCATTAAATCAGCTTTACTCCAAACACTCTTTAAAGTGTTTTCGAGTCTTCAAAATGATTTTTAAAAGTTAGAGCAGATCCCAAAACTCATTTTTATATTTAAGATCTTCCTTTTAAAGGGGATTTAAATACTCGTTCAAAACCTGGGGAATCCGGCTCTGTGGTGTATTTTATATTCGCAACAAGGTTGCAGTTTTGGTAAATGAATTGATTACTTACCCAACGTTCGGGAAGTAAGTCCATCTATTGAGTCGGCATAAGCAACATGGGCTCAGTGGGCGTCCATGATAGTGTAAGTGGCTCAGTGGGAGTCCATCAAATGCATAAGTGGCTGAGTGGCAGTCCAGCATAAGGTCCTAATTATGACCAGGGTGATGACCAGTGGGGAATTCGTCCATCTACTAGTAGAAAAGGTTACTTATGGGTATCTTTGCCTGATCAGCAAGATATCTGGTTTATGCCAAAGGTTTTCTTTTCCTTCCAAATTCATTGGATATTGCAACTCTGTTCATACTTTACATAACAGAGGTTCCAGGAAATGTTTTAGAGATATATATATGTGGATATATATATATCGGGACTAAATAAAGTATCTCATAACTTTTTCATTCAATAATATTTCAAAGATTGAATCTATTCAAGTCTTAACTTGTGGTCTCATCTATGGGATGTTTTTCTTAAAACTAATTATAACTTGAATGGTGGTAGTTCAAGTAGTATTTGGAAAAGATATAAGTATATTGGAGTATTTTGTAACTTCATCTTTTAAACTTATATCTAGTAAATGATTATCGTATGCATGACAAAGATTTTCAGAAAAACGTTGAGACAAGGTTAGATATATGAGATCACCTTGCAACGATATTTTTATACAGTTATACACTGGAATTCTGTGTGTATTATGCTTGGAAGAGGACTTCCAATATTTTGAAAAGTATATATGTATATATACTGAATATTTTGCGACTTTATCGCATTAAGATATCAAACTTGGTTCATTTCTTTTGACCAAGACTTTCATGAGTATTATGAGTAGGCTCATATATTGTAAATCATTATACATATTATTTTGGTGGGCTTGCTGCTCACCCTTGCTTTATTTCTTCATCACACAACAACAGTTAGGAAAGATGGCCAGACTCCAGCAGACCCAGCGCAAGCGCGTGGGAAGCGTCCTGTGTCTTCCCGTTGATGTTGTAGCTGCTATAGCTGCAGAGGTAGATCTATTGTAGATCAGACCATCTACTTTTGAGAATCAATTATGTATAATTATAACTTGTGGCAGATAATGGCAATTAACTGTAAATTTATCAAGTAATCATTTTGGGTTGTAATAACTTTTAAATTGTGGATTCAAAGACTTGTACTTATTTAAATTTCATCTCTGAGACTATAACGGGTTGTGTTGTGTGTTAGTATGGGGTCACAGCATGAGGTTATTTATTATTAATTAAGTGAAGTGATATTGTGGAAAGAAAGACCGTGACAACCCGGATCCCCGACCCCGGATCTGGGGGTGTTACAGAAATGGTATCAGAGCTAAGCGTTATAAACCTCAGAGATGATGGGACGTTAAGATAATAAGTTCACAAAGATAATAAGAACTCTTGCCAAGTTCATAGTCGGGCTACCTAACGTAGTACTGACAGTTAAAACCCTTATGGGAACCCTTATAAATGTAGCGATAGAAGCGTAGTTCGTTATCGTATAGAGTAGCGGGACTCCGAACCCTGAGGTTGAGGAGCAACAGCGCGATGATGTTTTATTACTAATTGGAGATCGGATTGTGGATCCGATAGAGTGTCCTAATGCAGGACCGGATGATGTTGATATTGAGGATGTAGTGGTTGAGGATGTTGTCCTAGAAGGGATAGTTGCTGAGAAGGATCCCATGGAGGATCCTGACAAGAATGAATAAAGGACCACTGATGAATTGATGACCATGGTTAGGTCGACTACCAGAGGTAGGATTGGTCGGTCACTACCAGAGGTTCGTTCAAGTTTGTAAAGACAGTAGCCCCTTTAACGCGGCTTACTCGTAAGACTGAGAAGTTCGAATGGACAGAGAAATGCGAGAACAGCTTTCAAGAACTGAAGCAGAGGTTGGTGATGGCCCCTATGCTGGCATTACCGGATGGAAAAAGGAGATTTTGTGATTTGTAAGTGACGCTTCGCATAAGGAATTAGGGTGCTTCTTAGCACAACAAGATAATCGCGTCTGCGTCAAGACAATTAAGGTAATATGAAATTCAATATCCCCGCCCATGAGCTTAGGCTCGTGGCAATAGTTTTACCCTAAAGATTGGAGGCACTACTTGCATGGAGAGAAGTGCGAGAATTACCTAAGCCATAAGTGCTCTAGTACATTTTCACGTAGAAAGAGCTCAACATATGCCAGAGGAGGCAGTTAGAGCTAATCAAGAATAATGATTGGGAGATTCTTTATCATGCGGGGAAAGCCAATATGGTGGCTGATGCCCTTAGTAAAAAGGAGAGACTCAAGATGATGATGTCTTTTGGAGAGTTTATAAGAGATTTTGAGAAAATGGAAATAGAAGTGAAGGTAACCGGAGCCGGTACCGAAAAGCTGTTTGAGATTGCAATACAGACCGAATTATCGGAAAAGAACATATTGTGCCAGAAAAAAGTGATGAATGAAGGCAGAGAGCCAACAAATAGATATGAGATTAATACCGAGAAAGATGATAAGGGAATAATGAGGTATTCCTATAGAATTTGGGTTCCAAATGTTCAAGAGCTTAAAGATGAGATCTTAGATGAAAGTCATAGTTCAAGGAATAAGATTAAGGGCAAACCCTGAATGTGATAGTCAGGGAGGACGCCATCAAGATAGAAGGAACCCATAACATAATGAAGTGGAAAATGAGGATTTTAACGTATAAGATAACCCCAAGTATGGGAGAAGGATGAAACATTTCATACTAAGGAAACAGAAAGTCGAGTAAGGAAAGGATACCCGAGACGGTACTCCTATACGGCAATTTTTGGACCAGTCTAGACAGAACTCAGACTATTATCCCCAACCACCACCCTGAGGAGACAGTGCGGTGAGAAATTCTTTCAGGACCTTTAAATTGCTAAGCTCTCAGAGTTCCAAGGAACAGGTTGACCTAGTCGAGGCAAGAGCATGGCTAAAGGAAATAGAGGAATCATTTGAGATTCTGAATGATTGACGAACCATAAAAGACTATTTTTGTCACTTACCCTCCTAAGAGAGAGACCACCCGCTGGTGAAAGACCAAGGAAGGCACGGAGTAAGAGATTATAATAAACTGATTTAAGTTCAGTCAATTGTTTTCGGGAAAGTAATTCCCAAAGATAAGGAGATAGTGTAAAAGCTTTAGAGCCAGAACAAAGGCAGACGAGTATGATGAATTATGAATCTAAGTTGTAAAAGTTATCAAGATTCGTTCTGAAGACACGAATCCAGAATGACGGGATGTTTGAAATCAACGCTTATGTTGTGTTAGTTCATGAAATAATGATAAGAGAAAGGAAAATAAAAAGAAATTGAAGTGGAAAGGAATATAAAGGCAACAGAGTTTGAGGAATGATAAGGGAGTTGGGTATGGGGAAACCCTAAAGACTCATATTAATAGAAATAGAAAATTATATGATCGTCAGGATGAGGGTGATTCACCATGAGTTAAAATTGATGGTTGAGGGCATAAGAGATACATATATATTATCCCCTGTAAGTTGGGAGGATTTGAGGAAATCTTGAGGTAATTCGAAGGATAAATAATGAGACGCGGATAGACTAAGGGGATAAGAAAGTAAGAAATTAAGAAAATTGGATGAAGGAAGTGACCTTCAAGAAGGTGAAGTGTAAGACCGGTGGCATGATACCCAGAAAGGGAGACGCCAGATATGAAAGATATCCCAACATTGAGGTGACTGTTGAGATAAACAACAAAAGTAAATAAGGAATTATTAAGAAGAAGTTCACGTTGAACACGACCAATATCTTCCAGAACATCCATGTTATCGTTACCAGATTAGGCAAGAAAAGCGGATAACCGTTGTTATCTTTTGGAGGCCATTTTGATTAACCTCATTTTGTATACAGATGTTATTGTGAAATTAGGCATTTACTATCGAGGTGGGAATGATTGAATAAGATACCCATATCAGGGATATATGACTTTATTTATCCATGGAAGGATGCTTGTACCTTTTTAAAGGTGGAATTAAGGATAGAACATCGGTAACTTAAAACGAATCCTAGGGGAATGCATAAAGGTTGGCATTTCACCCTTGAT
Source organism: Apium graveolens (assembly GCF_009905375.1). Lineage (NCBI taxonomy): Eukaryota > Viridiplantae > Streptophyta > Magnoliopsida > Apiales > Apiaceae > Apium > Apium graveolens. Next base: position 13,808 of record NW_027417558.1, on the reverse strand, counting down.
AGGGATAGTATGAGTTTTGACAGTATGAATTGGAAAGCGTTAAGGTAATAATAACCTTTAAGGATCAGTGGAGAAATTTTTCAGAAGTATATAGACAATGGTTCTAGTATTAGTAAATGGTATTTTGATATGCCCTGTATATAGGGAATACAGGAGGAACGATTCAAGGATAACCTTAGAGGTTTTACAAGGATAAAGGTAATATTCAAAATTCTCAAGAATAGAAATGTGGATAAAGGAAATATGATGTAATTATAGTGTTGCCAAGTGGGGCACGTGTTAAACCACGAGAAAGTGTGGATCGAACCAGTAATGGTCGAAATTATTCAGGGCAATTAGGACTTAAGATAAAAGATGTTCTAAGTATGATCGAGAGTCAGTCTTGACAGTGATTAACCTCTAAAGACTGAGGCAATAACTTATGGAAAAATGGTGATTTTTTTTCTCATCAGATTTTAAGGAAAACATCTTCACATAAGCTGTGATTGAAATGAGGTAGAAAATTATTTGGAGGTGGTTAAAATGACATTGACTGTAAGGAAATTGTACTATCAGGAAAGGCCAAAGAGGTGGCCGACACTTTAAAGGTAAGAGGATAATTATAGGCACTTGTGCCAAAGGAATACAGTGATGATGGTTAAAACTGTGAAGGTTGTATTATGGTTTGGAAGATTGACATTCCTTTTGATGACTGTGCAATACCCAACCGTAATAGTAGTTAGTAAAGGTTTAATTCGTGTAATCGCCATGAGCGGGCTATCTATCTCAGAAGATACTATCTTGAGATAAGCCAGGACCATAGTTCAAAAAGGACTAAACAAACCTTTGAGTTAAGTCTTCTATTGAAGGCATATGATTAAGAATGGTATTAACCTGCTATCGTTGCTTTGAGCGAAACTCTTCTGCAAATTTTATCTGCTTCATGTCATGTATGTATGTCAGGATCAGGAGTGTACTCCATGAATCATGAATGGTGATTATGTTACCTCCTTAGAAGGATTTGATACGACATGTATGGACTCCGTATGGTTAGCTATTAAGACTTCATGGAAAATGAATGACGACAGTAGGTCAGTGGTGGACCATAGTAAGGCAGCAATGATTCTGCGAGTATTGAGCTGATTATAACCGTGAGAGTCGTATTATTATACGAGGAAGGTTGCGGTGCAAGCATAGAATTCAAGTAACGATGATGTCTAGAATGAGATCCCAGATTCGATTTTCGATGTCGAGGGAGTTTCAAAGGTAATTGTGTATAAGCTCGAGGAAGAGCATGGGTCCATAGAATGATGGACGGGATAGCGAAAATATTTAGGCACGTGAAATGCGATGCTATAATACTTGATGTTGATATAAATACGTATATGTTTTGTTCTCCTATGACAAACCTCTATAGTTCAGAGGTAGGTTCCAAGCCAGATATTTTGTGGCAGTATATTTTTTTCATATATACAATTCTCTTCAGTTCGTTCTTTTCTCTTCTTTTCATTTCATGTAAGCTGAGAAGAACAACCCTTCCAGAAGGGGAGGTATTGCCGAATGACTATCTATCTTTATGATAGAAGCCTAGTAGGATACCACATGTTGTTTAATTGCTTGTCAAGTACTAAAGGCTGGCCACCTTCTGTACTAACTATGTGATATAACAAGTGTTCATGATCATAGTGATCTCTCAACAAATTCCTTTACTTCTATATGATTAATCAAACTTTGGAGAATAGAAATAACTGAAAAAGGAGTAATAAAGTGGTGGTAGTATGCGGAATGGAAACACATTCGTGATACTAAGGTTGACGTGGTTATTAAAAGGTTATAGAACGCTAACGAGCAAAAGTATAACCAGTATAATATTAGGAACGAAAGGTAGTAGCGATTACGAACTCGAAAAGAATGGGTATTGAGAAGTAAAAGCTCTAATGCTAAACGCAATAATGAGAGTCTGTGCAATAGACTTGAAAGAATTTGGAATGATCACTTAATTCGAATTGAGTTATCTTACGATAATAGATCATATGTCATTATCGAGATGTCGCCTTATGAGATCCTTGAGGGAAGACAATGTCGATCTCCCTTATGTTAGGATGAAGTTGTAGAGCGCAAGATGCTCGGACCCGCAGTAGTCCAAAGGACCAAGGATATGATAGATCTAATCAGAGGACGGCTGGTAGTAGCCCAAGATGGACATGATAAGTATGTTGATTTGACACGAAAGGATAAAGAGTATGAAATAGGGGACCTAGTAATGTTATAGGTATCCCTTGGAACGGATTGATGAGGTTCGGAAAGAAAGGAAAGCTAAGTCTACAATTTGTTGGACCCTTGGATATATTAAGACGTTTGGGAAGTTAGCATATGAGCTAGCCCTAACCCAGAACATGTAGCTAGTCATAACGCGTTTCACGTATCAATGTTAAGTAAGTGTAATTCAGATGCCAGATAAATAGGGGCATATGAGCGCATAGATATGCAACCCGACGTAACCTATATGGAGCAACCAGGAAGGGTTATAGAGTGAAAAGGAACGAGTGCTTAGGAGAAGGGTTATCAAACTAGTAAGAGTTTGATGGTAGAACCACAATGTGGGAAAATTGACTTGAGAGTTAGAAAGTGCAATACTAAGAAAGTATCCCCATTTGTTTTCTATCTGATTCCGGGACGGAATCCTTTTAAGGAGGGGAGACTGTAATAACCCCAATTTTTGAGAAATTTTGAAACCCTTATGAATAGTGTTTTTGCTGAACGAGAAAACTTTTCATGCCACGTTATGTAGGGGTTCTGTTATTGATCTTATGGGATATTATTAGTACTCTATGAAGTATATAAGTGTATGTAAAGATTGTCGGAATCCAATTCCGAACACTTTGGTTTTTCCCGGAAATCCACAAGATACGGAGAGAATTGAGTATAAGGTAACAGGATAAAAAGGATTTAAATTAAAGGATTATAATAGAGGATCATAAAAAGGAATATAATGTATTGAGAAAGGTTAAGGGAACCTAAGTAATAAGATCCCGGGTATGATCCTTCAAACGATAAACGAGAACGAAAGTTAAGCGAACCGTATAACAGATCAGCGGTCATTAGGCAAACGATTAGGAAGTTAATCAAAGAGATTAGTGGGAATGATGTCATCCAACCAATAGAAAGAGGACAAGGAAGTGAGGATGACATCATGAGGATGACATAAGCATGACATGGGAAGGAAGGAGGTGTGGTGGCTTTGTAACCACACAAATCCAAGGGCAAGAAGGTAATTGACTAAAGCAAGCACAAAAACCAATCAACCAAGCCAAGTAAAATCATTTTCATCAAAAATCAAAAGCAACCAAGGCTTTGTTCTTCATTGCTCACGGCTTTTCACTATTCAAAAGGCAAGAGAAATTCAAAATCCAAGATCCAAGCTTCCTAAATTGGTAAGATAATTCCCTAATCATCTTCATGCTTAGTTAGGACTATATCATGAGTTTAAGCCATTAATTCCTTCTCAATCTTCTTCATTTAATCAAAGAAGAAGACAATGAATAGTGTTTTCAAGTTTTTAACTTGAACTTTTTCTTGTTTTCTTGAAGATCCAAGCATTCTTAAGACTTCTCAAAGCTTCTTAAGGCTTCCTAGCTCCACCCACCACTTTAAGGAAGGTATACCATCTCCAAACCCTAGATTCCTATATATTATAAGATGATTTTGATTAGTGGGTTGATATTGTAGCTTGTTGTTATGATTTAGAGTTTGGGATTTGGAATGGTAGTGAAATGGAATGGTAATTGTTGTGGTTTTGATTTAAGGGAATTTAAGTATGATTAAAGTTAAGTTTAGGCATAAGTATGAATGATTAAATTGAATTGGTTGGGGTTGTTATGATGTGATGAGGATGGATGTTGGTTGTATGTTGGATTTGAGGTTGGTTTGTGGTTGGTGTTGAATGGTTAAAATTGGGAAATCGCGTAAACATAGCCGTCGTAACGTCCGATTTTCTTTAGACTGTTTTTGTGCATAACATTAGGACCCGAGAACCCCCTGCTAGATTATGACCACTGCCATGATTAGATAGCTCATGTTACGAGCTTCGTTTAGATATGTAGTTCGTTCGATTCCGATGCACGGTTTAGGAGAAACGACCGTTTCAAGTAACGGCGTTTCGCGAACGAAACTTTTTCCCTCGCCTTACTTTGAAACATAGATTAAAGACCAAAAAGGGTTAATTAATGTATGAAACATTTATGGTAAGTGTGTTAGGCAGTTGGTAAGACACTCGTGAAGGAATCGCTTTAAAACTCGTAAAGGTTAAATTATTAAAAATGGTGGAGCCGAGGGTACCCGAGTGGCTTAAGCGAATCAGTGAGCGCAAAACAAGCGTTAGAGTCTAAGTTAGTTAAAGTATAGATTTACAAGTGATTTTGGTTTAATTCCAACTTACTTGTTGTTTATAGGTTACCAGACTCGTCCCGAGCCATTCGTAACCCCAGTCGCTCAGGCAAGTTTTCTACCCGTTATACTGTTGCTGTGATGTAAATATATATATATGCATTATCTTGTGATATTGCATGATTGTTATTAGCAAATTTTGCGATATATTGGAGCATGCTAATATGGTATATATGCATGTCTGTTTCGTAATCTGGTTATCTATCTGTTGATTTCAATGCTTATAGTTGCATAATACCTATGCTAGAAATAAGCAAGTAGTTGTGTATACCCTTAGTATAGGGGATAAAAGGTGAACATATTTCTAAACCGGGAGTCGATGTTCCCGAGTATATTATATATATATATATTTATTTATATATATATATGGATATAGTTTTTAAAACTATTAATCGAATAAGGTTTATTCGATAACTTTAACTTTATTTTATTATTGAATATTATTTCGAATATTATTCGAAGGCGTATGACTCCTTTTATTTATTTATCTGAATATTATTTGAATATTCATTCGAAGGCTTATGACTCAGTTTATATTATTTAATGAATATTCATTTGAATATTCATTTGAGGATCTATGACTCCGATTATTTGCTGAAATATATTCTTTATTTTATTAAAGAATAAGGTGTTAATAATCAAACATACTTTTGATTATTCAAATAAAGATATTACTTTCGTATAAGTATATCTTTGATTATTATCTATTCATTTCAAGTATAAGTTTTAATACTTCTACTTCAATTATTTTATAAAGATTATTCTTTATGGGAATATTATTTAAATAATAATATTCAGTCATTTTCTAAATATTCTGGGGACTGATTTACTTCATTAAATCAGCTTTACTCCAAACACTCTTTAAAGTGTTTTCGAGTCTTCAAAATGATTTTTAAAAGTTAGAGCGGATCCCAAAACTCATTTTTATATTTAAGATCTTCCTTTTAAAGGGAATTTAAATACTCGTTCAAAACCTGGGGAATCCGGCTCTGTGGTGTATTTTATATTCGCAACAAGGTTGCAGTTTTGGTAAATGAATTGATTACTTACCCAACGTTCGGGAAGTAAGTCCATCTATTGAGTCGGCATAAGCAACATGGGCTCAGTGGGCATCCATGATAGTGTAAGTGGCTCAGTGGGAGTCCATCAAATGCATAAGTGGCTGAGTGGCAGTCCAGCATAAGGTCCTAATTATGACCAGGGTGATGACCAGTGGGGAATTCGTCCATCTACTAGTAGAAAAGGTTACTTATGGGTATCTTTGCCTGATCAGCAAGATATCTGGTTTATGCCAAAGGTTTTCTTTTCCTTCCAAATTCATTGGATATTGCAACTCTGTTCATACTTTACATAACAGAGGTTCCAGGAAATGTTTTAGAGATATATATATGTGGATATATATATATCGGGACTAAATAAAGTATCTCATAACTTTTTCATTCAATAATATTTCAAAGATTGAATCTATTCAAGTCTTAACTTGTGGTCTCATCTATGGGATGTTTTTCTTAAAACTAATTATAACTTGAATGGTGGTAGTTCAAGTAGTATTTGGAAAAGATATAAGTATATTGGAGTATTTTGTAACTTCATCTTTTAAACTTATATCTAGTAAATGATTATCTTATGCATGACAAAGATTTTCAGAAAAACGTTGAGACAAGGTTAGATATATGAGATCACCTTGCAACGATATTTTTATACAGTTATACACTGGAATTCTGTGTGTATTATGCTTGGAAGAGGACTTCCAATATTTTGAAAAGTATATATGTATATATACTGAATATTTTGCGACTTTATCGCATTAAGATATCAAACTTGGTTCATTTCTTTTGACCAAGACTTTCATGAGTATTATGAGTAGGCTCATATATTGTAAATCATTATACATATTATTTTGGTGGGCTTGCTGCTCACCCTTGCTTTATTTCTTCATCACACAACAACAGTTAGGAAAGATGGCCAGACTCCAGCAGACCCAGCGCAAGCGCGTGGGAAGCGTCCTGTGTCTTCCCGTTGATGTTGTAGCTGCTATAGCTGCAGAGGTAGATCTATTGTAGATCAGACCATCTACTTTTGAGAATCAATTATGTATAATTATAACTTGTGGCAGATAATGGCAATTAACTGTAAATTTATCAAGTAATCATTTTGGGTTGTAATAACTTTTAAATTGTGGATTCAAAGACTTGTACTTATTTAAATTTCATCTCTGAGACTATAACGGGTTGTGGTGTGTGTTAGTATGGGGTCACAGCATGAGGTTATTTATTATTAATTAAGTGAAGTGATATTGTGGAAAGAAAGACCGTGACAACCCGGATCCCCGACCCCGGATCTGGGGGTGTTACATCTAATATACCATGCAAGTCACTTTAAACCGTATATGGTAATTTTCTACCTTATAAGACTAACTTGCCACCATATAATGGTAGAATTAACATGTTAACATCATAAACATCCAATTTGACATCCTTTAACAATCTCTTGGTACCACTTTCATACGAATCAATATTGGTCCATATTTTGGCTCTAATCAACCATGTAAGTCACTTTAAACCATATTAGAGTAATTTTGCACCTTATAAGACTAACTTGCCACCATATAATGGTAGAATTAACATGTTAACATCATAAACATCCAATTTGACATCCTTTAACAATCTCTTGGTACCACTTTCATACGAATCAATATTGGTCCATATTTTGGCTCTAATCTACCATGCAAGTCACTTTAAACCTTATTTAGAGTAATTTTGCACCTTATAAGACTAACTTGCCACCATATAATGGTAGAATTAACATGTTAACATCATAAACATCCAATTTGACATCCTTTAACAATCTCTTGGTACCACTTTCATACGAGTCAATTTTGTTCCACATTTTGGCTCTAATCTACCATGTAAGTCACTTTAAACCATATTAGAGTAATTTTGCACCTTATAAGACTAACTTGCCACCATATAATGGTAGAATTAACCTGTTAACATTATAAACATCCAATTTGACATCCTTTAACAATCTCTTGGTACAACTTTCATACGAGTCAATATTGGTCCACATTTTGGCTCTAATCTACCATGCAAGTCACTTTAAACCGTATTAGAGTAATTTTGCACCTTATAAGACTAACTTGCCACCATATAATGGTAGAATTAACATGTTAACATCATAAATATCCAATTTGACATCCTTTAACCATCTCTTGGTACCACATTCATATGAGTCAATTTTGGTTCACATTTTGGCTCTAATCTACCATGCAAGTCACTTTAAACCGTATTAGAGTAATTTTGCACCTTATAAGACTAACTTGCCACCATATAATGGTAGAATTAACATGTTAACATCATAAACATCCAATTTGACATCCTTTAACCATCTCTTGGTACCACTTTCATACGAGTCAATTTTGGTCCATATTTTGGCTATAATCTACCATGTAAGTCCATTTAAACCATATTTGAGTAATTTTGCACCTTATAAGACTCATTTTCAACCATATATTGGTATAATTAACATGTTAACGGCATAAACATTTAATTTGACATCCTTTAACCACCTCTTGGTACCACTTTCATACTAGTCAATTTTGGTCAACATTTTGGCTATAATCAACCATGTAAGTCACTTTAAACCATAATAGAGTAATTTTGCAGCTTATAAGACTGACTTTCAACCATATATTGGTAGAAATAACATGTTAAAATCATAAACATCCAATTTGACATCATTTAACCATCTCTAGGTACCACTTTCATACGAGTCAATATTGGTCCACATTTTGGCTCTAATATACCATGCAAGTCACTTTAAACCGTATTAGAGTAATTTTGCACCTTATAAGACTAACTTGCCAACATATAATGGTAGAATTAACATGTTAACATCATAAACATCTAATTTGACATCCTTTAACCATTTCTTGGTACCACTTTCATACAAGTCAATTTTGGTCCACATTTTGGCTCTAATCTACCATGTAAGTCCCTTTAAACCATATTAGAGTAATTTTGCACCTTATAAGACTCACTTTCAACCATATATTGGTACAATTAACATATTAACATCATAAACATCCAATTTGACATCCTTTAACCACCTCTTGGTACCACTTTCATACGAGTCAATTTTGGTCCACATTTTGGCTCTAATCAACCATGTAAGTCACTTTAAACCATATTAGAGTAATTTTGCATCTTATAAGACTCACTTTCAACCATATATTGGTAGAATTAATATTTTAACATCATAAATATTCAATTTGACATCCTTTAACCATCTCTTGGTACCACTTTCATAAGAGTCAATATTGGTCCACATTTTGGTTCTAATCTACCATGCAAGTCACTTTAAACCATATTAGAGTAATTTTGCACCTTATAAGACTAACTTGCCACCATATATTGGTAGAATTAACATGTTAACATCATAAACATCAAATTTGACATCCTTTAACCATCTCTTTGTACCACTTTCACACGAGTCAATTTTGGTCCACATTTTGGCTCTAATCAACCATGTAAGTCACTTTAAACTATATTAGAGTAATTTTGCACCTTATAAGACTCACTTTCAACCGTATATTGGTAGAATTAACATGTTAATATCATAAACATCCAATTTGACATCCTTTAACAATCTCTTGGTACCACTTTCATACGAGTCAATATTGGTCCACATTTTCGCTCTAATCTACCATGCAAGTCACTTTAAACCGTATTAGAGTAATTTTGCACCTTATAAGACTAACTTGCCACCATATATTGGTAGAATTAACATGTTGACATCATAAACATCCAATTTGACATCCTTTAACCATCTCTTTATACAACTTTCATACGAGTCAATTTTGGTCCACATTTTGGCTCTAATCAACCACGTAAGTCACTTTAAACCATATTAGAGTAATTTTGCACCTTATAAGACTCACTTTCAACAATATATTGGTAGAATTAACATGTTAACTTCATAAATATCCAATTTGACATCCTTTAACCATCTCTTGGTACCACTTTCATACGAGTCAATATTGGTCCACATTTTGGCTCTAATCTACCATCCAAGTCACTTTAAACCATATCAGAGTAATTTTGCACCTTATAAGACTAACTTGACACCATATATTGGTAGAATTAACATGTTAACATCATAAACATCCAATTTGACATCATTTAACCATCTCTAGGTACCACTTTCATACGAGTCAATATTGGTCCACATTTTGGCTCTAATATACCATGCAAGTCACTTTAAACCGTATTAGAGTAATTTTGCACCTTATAAGACTAACTTGCCACCATATATGGTAGAATTAACATGTTAACATCATAAACATCCTAATTTGACATCCTTTAACCATCTCTTGGTACCACTTTCATACAAGTCAATTTTGGTCCACATTTTGGCTCTAATCTACCATGTAAGTCCCTTTAAACCATATTAGAGTAATTTTGCACCTTATAAGACTCACTTTCAACCATATATTGGTACAATTAACATATTAACATCATAAACATCCAATTTGACATCCTTTAACCACCTCTTGGTACCACTTTCATACGAGTCAATTTTGGTCCACATTTTGGCTCTAATCAACCATGTAAGTCACTTTAAACCATATTAGAGTAATTTTGCATCTTATAAGACTCACTTTCAACCATATATTGGTAGAATTAATATCTTAACATCATAAATATTCAATTTGACATCCTTTAACCATCTCTTGGTACCACTTTCATAAGAGTCAATATTGGTCCACATTTTGGTTCTAATCTACCATGCAAGTCACTTTAAACCATATTAGAGTAATTTTGCACCTTATAAGACTAACTTGCCACCATATATTGGTAGAATTAACATGTTAACATCATAAACATCAAATTTGACATCCTTTAACCATCTCTTGGTACCACTTTCACTACGAGTCAATTTTGGTCCACATTTTGGCTCTAATCTACCATGTAAGTCACTTTAAACTATATTAGAGTAATTTTGCACCTTATAAGACTCACTTTCAACCATATATTGGTAGAATTAACATGTTAATATCATAAACATCCAATTTGACATCCTTTAACAATCTCTTGGTACCACTTTCATACGAGTCAATATTGGTCCACATTTTGGCTCTAATCTACCATGCAAGTCACTTTAAACCGTATTAGAGTAATTTTGCACCTTATAAGACTAACTTGCCACCATATATTGGTAGAATTAACATGTTGACATCATAAACATCCAATTTGACATCCTTTAACCATCTCTTTATACAACTTTCATACGAGTCAATTTTGGTCCACATTTTGGCTCTAATCAACCACGTAAGTCACTTTAAACCATATTAGAGTAATTTTGCACCTTATAAGACTCACTTTCAACAATATATTGGTAGAATTAACATGTTAACTTCATAAATATCCAATTTGACATCCTTTAACCATCTCTTGGTACCACTTTCATACGAGTCAATATTGGTCCACATTTTGGCTCTAATCTACCATCCAAGTCACTTTAAACCATATCAGAGTAATTTTGCACCTTATAAGACTAACTTGACACCATATATTGGTAGAAATAACATGTTAAAATCATAAACATCCAATTTGACATCATTTAACCATCTCTAGGTACCACTTTCATACGAGTCAATATTGGTCCACATTTTGGCTCTAATATACCATGCAAGTCACTTTAAACCGTATTAGAGTAATTTTGCACCTTATAAGACTAACTTGCCAACATATAATGGTAGAATTAACATGTTAACATCATAAACATCTAATTTGACATCCTTTAACCATTTCTTGGTACCACTTTCATACAAGTCAATTTTGGTCCACATTTTGGCTCTAATCTACCATGTAAGTCCCTTTAAAACCATATTAGAGTAATTTTGCACCTTATAAGACTCACTTTCAACCATATATTGGTACAATTAACATATTAACATCATAAACATCCAATTTGACATCCTTTAACCACCTCTTGGTACCACTTTCATACGAGTCAATTTTGGTCCACATTTTGGCTCTAATCAACCATGTAAGTCACTTTAAACCATATTAGAGTAATTTTGCATCTTATAAGACTCACTTTCAAACCATATATTGGTAGAATTAATATCTTAACATCATAAATATTCAATTTGACATCCTTTAACCATCTCTTGGTACCACTTTCATAAGAGTCAATATTGGTCCACATTTTGGTTCTAATCTACCATGCAAGTCACTTTAAACCATATTAGAGTAATTTTGCACCTTATAAGACTAACTTGCCACCATATATTGGTAGAATTAACATGTTAACATCATAAACATCAAATTTGACATCCTTTAACCATCTCTTTGTACCACTTTCACACGAGTCAATTTTGGTCCACATTTTGGCTCTAATCAACCATGTAAGTCACTTGAAACTATATTAGAGTAATTTTGCACCTTATAAGACTCACTTTCAACCGTATATTGGTAGAATTAACATGTTAATATCATAAACATCCAATTTGACATCCTTTAACAATCTCTTGGAACCACTTTCATACGAGTCAATATTGGTCCACATTTTTGCCCTATCTACCATGCAAGTCACTTTAAACCGTATTAGAGTAATTTTGCACCTTATAAGACTAACTTGCCACCATATATTGGTAGAATTAACATGTTGACATCATAAACATCCAATTTGACATCCTTTAACCATCTCTTTATACAACTTTCATACGAGTCAATTTTGGTCCACATTTTGGCTCTAATCAACCACGTAAGTCACTTTAAACCATATTAGAGTAATTTTGCACCTTATAAGACTCACTTTCAACAATATATTGGTAGAATTAACATGTTAACTTCATAAATATCCAATTTGACATCCTTTAACCATCTCTTGGTACCACTTTCATACGAGTCAATATTGGTCCACATTTTGGCTCTAATCTACCATCCAAGTCACTTTAAACCATATCAGAGTAATTTTGCACCTTATAAGACTAACTTGACACCATATATTGGTAGAATTAACATGTTAACATCATAAACATCCAATTTGACATCCTTTAACCATCTCTTTGTACAACTTTCATACGAGTCAATTTTGGTCCACATTTTGGCTCTAATCAACCATGCAAGTCACTTTAAACCATATTAGAGTAATTTTGCACCTTATAAGACTCACTTTCAACCATATATTGGTATAATTAACATGTTAACTTCATAAACATCCAATTTGACATCCTTTAACCATCTCTTGGTACCACTTTCATACGAGTCAATATTGTACACCTTTTGGCTCTAATCTACCATGCAAGTCACTTTAAACAATATTAGAGTAATTTTGCACCTTATAGACTAACTTGCCACCATATAATGGTAGAATTAACATGTTAACATCATAAACATCCAATTTGACATTCTTTAACAATCTCTTGGTACCACTTTCATACGAGTCAATTTTGGTCCACATTTTGGCTCTAATCTACCATGTAAGTCACTTTAAACCATATTAGAGTAATTTTGCACCTTATAAGACTCACTTTCACACCATATATTGAACAATTAACATGTTAACATCATAAACATCTAATTGACATCCTTTAACCACCTCTTGTACCACTTTCATACGAGTCAATTTTGGTCCACATTTTGGCTCTAATCAACCATGTAAGTCACTTTAAACCATATTAGAGTAATTTTGCACCTTATAAGACTCACTTTCAACCATATATTGGTAGAATTAACATGGTAACATCATAAACATCCAATTTGACATCCTTTAACCATCTCTTGGTACCACTTTCATAAGAGTCAATATTGGTCCACATTTTGGATCTAATCTACCATGGAAGTCACTTTAAACCATATCTGAGTTATTTTGCACCTTGTAAGACTCACTTGCCACCATATATTGGTAGAATTAACATGTTAACATCATAAACATCCAATTTGACATCTTTAACCACCTCTTGTACCACTTTCATACGGGTCAATCTTGGTCCACATTTTGGCTCTAATCAACCATGTAAGTCACTTTATCCATATTACATTGATTTGCAACACTATAAGAGTCACTTTAAACCATATACTGGTACAATTAACATGTTATCATCACGAAACATCCAATTTGGAAATCCGTTAATACCACCTCTTAGTACACTTTCAATACGAGTCAATAATGGTCCACATTTGGACTCTAATGAACCACGTTAAGTCACTTTAAACCATATTAGAGTAATTTTGCACCTGATAAGATTCATCTTTCAAACCAATATTTGTAGAATATAACATGGTTACCTTCATAAACATCTAATGTGACATCCTTAAACCATTTCTTGGTACCACTTTCATACGAGTCAATTTTGGTCCACATTTTACTCTAAT